>NC_056737.1:274420273-274642773 GCF_019279795.1 Protopterus annectens
TTTGATAAGGGAACCACCAAGTCTATCTGGTATAATGGCTGAAAAAAATCTGATTTTTATATTAAAGCAATTTTCAGGATTACCTGAGAATTATTTTATAGACTAAGGTAGCCAGACTATGCCATTTGCAGACCTTATAACGTTTTATCACCTCAGAGAAGTGATTTATTTTTAGGAATAGTCCTACTTTAGCTATGAAGTAAATGTATTTTTCTTTAACCTATAAAAGGTATATCACTGTGTGTTTACAAGGCAGAACACCTAATATGCCAAGGTTATTTTTATTTCATATAGCAGAACTGTGTTCTGCCTAAACTAATGACTAATGTGGTAATAAATGTGATTATTCACAGGTAGAAGGCATATCCATCACCAACAGTGCTGTGCAGGCATAAGAGATACAAACTTGGAAGGTTTTCATCCTATTAAAATATTATGCATGCAAATCATATGTAGTACTAAGAAATTAAACATTTTATCACCAAAGAAATTGACATGAGGAATCATTAAACTGCTAATTATTTTTGGTAGACAGCTTTTTAATCATATGACTAATGGCAGAATATGGAAATCTACTATTGATGCACATGGGTGATGGTGGTAAGACAGAATATTGAAAATGGTGCCCATCTAATATATGGGCTGTTAATGAAGGATCCTTATTATTCTCTTACGTCTTTGTTTCGGTTTATTTTAAATTTCTAGGTTCTGCAATGGTGGATTGGCTACTGTCCACAACGTCAGTTACCTCTCGTTTTGAGGCTGTGACGTTGGCATGTTTGTTGCTTGAAGAGAATTTCATCAAGGCCATTGGGATAAAAAGCACAGAAGCTGCTCGGAATGGGGATCTTGGTGGTCAGTTTCTAGATGATTCCACAGCTCTGTATTCATTTGTAAGTGCTCTTTGCTCTGTATATTTTTTATTCAAAAACATGAAATGATTCTTTTGAAAAGCATGATGTAATACCATTTGGACCCCTTTGCTGTAGAGTTGTATGGCTAGCATATTCCTGCTGTTTGCTCAATTTCACATTCTGGATTCCCATAACTTCCTTGCCAACCCAGGATTCATGAAATTCATCGTGGTGCCAAATTCTGACATGAACAATGCAAGATTCTATCAATATGTCTTCATATTTTGACCTTGTGGGGCTGGAAAGAAATGTAGGATATTTGAATGAAAGGCATTCAAAAACTATACTTGCTATAATAAAAATTCGTATTTTACATTCACTGTTGAAAATAGTGCAATTAGCTCTTTAGACTATAAGTGTTTCAGTTGTTTGAAAGAGAGATTTGGCAATTGTGGGAATATCACAGGATCATAGGAGAGTACTAGGCTAATGGCTCTGGGGCCTTTACAAGCCTAGCCAAGAGTTTATCCCCAAAAGAGAAACCTCATTCAGCACCTGCCGCCCCTGTCAGTGAGGGACACAAGTGGAACCCCTAGGACAGATATGTGGTTGCCCATCCACTCATCAAGGTTGTGCTTGAATTGGGTCAGTGACTTACTTTGTTTGACATTTATGGGGAGTCTATTCCAGAGATGGGGTAGCCTTTGGGAGACAAATCTGTCTCTCCAGCAGGTTTTATTAATGTCACATATTAGATTTAAGCCTTTCAATTGTGTACAACACGACTTGCGGATATGGAGCATCTTTAGTAGAACAGGGTCTGAGATTGCCTTGTAGGTGAGACACAGATCACCTGTGAGCAATCTGTATGATACAGAGTAGAGTGATAGTGATTTGAGCTTGTCCACATAGGACAGGTGTTGGAAGCCATGGATTCTCTTTGTGAGGTATTTCTGTGACCTTTCCAGTTGGTGCAGGTGTTTAGAGAGGTACATACCAAATGGGGTATTGTACTCAGTTATTGGCCTAATGAGGGAGGAGTACAGAGAGGTAATCTCCTTTTTTATTCTGGATGCAATCCCTTTACTTATGAGATGAACCCAGTAAAAGGCTTTTCTGACCACTGTAGCTACATGATGATAAAATGTAAGATTGTTGTCAACTTGTGTACCCAGGTCTCTCACCACAGGTTGTGTGCTTAGGGGGTTGCTGCTGATGTGGTAATCAGTAGGGCCCGTGTTTTTGCCGAATGGTATGATAATACATTTTTTTTCATTTAACTTAAAGCCATGACTTTGGCACCAGTCATTTGCTGACCCTCTTGAAGTATGTTAACATCATTTGGAGAGTCAGTGACAGCACCCAGCTTACAGTTATCCACAATCTTGGTCAGCCACAGGCTTTTTGTCTTTGCCTGGACCTCTGAGAAGTAGATGCCAAACAATAGGGGTCCCAGGACAGATCCCTGGGGGACACCACTAGTGACAGGTCTGCTGTTGGAGGGTAGTGGCACCTATTTTGACCTTGTGGGTTCTATCAGTGAGTCAGTTGGTCACCCACCTGATGAGACAGGGGTTTACACCAAGTTCTGTTAGCTTTTTGATGTTGCCCGAGTGGGCAATTGTGTCAAAGGCTTTGGCCAAGTCAAGGTAAGCTGTATGTACTGACTTTCCCTCATCCAATGCCTTGGTGACGGTCTCAAAAAGTCAACCAGGTTCAACAGGCAAGATCTGCCCTTGACTAATCCGAACTGGGTGGGGTCAAGTGCTTGGAGATTGCTATGTCCTTGTTTGAGGTCCATAATATGCTCTGTGGCCTTACAGATCAAGCTTGTCATGCTAATGGGGCAGTAGTTTCCAGGGTCAGTAGTGGCACCACCTTTGTGCAAAGGGATGGCAATGGCAGTTCTCCACTCTGCTGGAATGAAGTCTGTACTTAGGATATGGTTGAATAGGGTGCTCAATGGCGAGGCTAGTTCTTGATAGAGATATTGCAGAATACAGCCTGGAATACTTTTGGGTCCCATGGAAGCTGTGTTCTTTGCCTTGGATAGGATCTTTAACACTTGATCTACTGAGATGTGAGGTGCGGGGCAAGTATTGGGGGTGTCAAATGGGCCTTTGGGGGGACAGAAGGGTAAAGTTTGCACTGAACCTGTCTGCTAGCAGGTTGGCTAAGTCAGCAGGATCAGTGTAAGTGGTACCATTAAGAACTAATTCGGAGCAAACCTGGGCTTTGCCATGGAGGTTTCTGACATAACTGAAAAAGGCTTTGCGGTTAGCCTTTGTTTCGGATGCTACTTCCGATTCACAGTTGGCTTTGGAGGTTTTCACTAGTGATCTAATTTGCTTCTTGAGGCTAAGGAGGGAGTTTTTCCAATTAGGAATTTGTGCCTTTTTAACCTGGGACAACAGTTTCTTCCTTTTTGTTGTAAAGCCTGTTGATAGAAGATGTCCACCACATAAGTTTGTGTTTCCTTGAGGAGCAGATTTTAGTTCTGTGGGTATGACTGAGTCCATGCAGTTGTACAGGTGCTTGTATACTGCACTGGCGTACTGTTCAGCATATTTGTCTGCATCCTCTGAGGGGGGCGGTGGTGTGAAGCTACTGATACCTTCCCTTATGAGGTTGTAGTCAAGTTTTTGAGAAGGTTTTTTGCCTGGTTACAGCTGGGGGGGGGGGGGTTTGGACAGGATAGACACTCTGAATGAGACAGGCCAATGGTTTGATCTCACCAGGGAAGAACTTACTTTGGGGGTGGTGCAGCGGTCGCCCATGTTGGTGAGAACCAAGTCTAGAATGCTATCTTCCCTTGTGGGGGATGAGACAAGCTGGTCTAGTGCATTAGAACTGATGAAGTCAAGGAATCATTGGGTGAGTGCATTAGAGCAGGAATAGTTCACCCAGTTTATGGTGGGATACTTGAAGTCACCAAGAATCATGGTGTTAGGGGGTACCTTAATGGACTTGTGTAAGTCCAGGTAGGAGGAGTGGGTTTCCTGAGTCATGGAGAGGGGTCTGTAGCTGGCTGTAACTTGGATGAGTGTCTTGCCAATTGTCAATTGTACCTCGAAGTTTTAGTGCATCATGTTGGCAAACCACTCTGGAGGTGTGCCTGTCTTTAATGAAAATAGAAACTCTGCCACCCTTAGTCTTTCCAACCTCATTTTGGGGTCTGACTGTGTAAAAACAAAATGAAAACTCCTGCAAAGCTAGAACTTTCTCTGAGTGACCTCCCAAACCTCTTGTGTCAAAGGCATATGGGATATATGCAAATGATCCTTATGAACATCAGGTGTTTCAGCTAACTGGCGATTCTGAATACCCATGACTTGTTTCATCATTTTAATGGACAATTTCAGGCCAATAAAGCCAAACCCCACTAACTGTGGATATGCATATTGCTGGAGTTTTCATTTTGTTTTTACTGATTGGTTTTTCAGTGACCTTCTCACTCATTGTTTTAGTTTGTTGTTTGGGATATTTATGCAGTGACCCTAATGATAATGGAAGTCAGCTGGGTATAACAGTCCTGTGTTTCTAATGCTAAGTCAAACACTCTGCTTGTGCTGTGCTGTCGAGGTCATAACAAGGCCGAAATATGCATATCCACAGCTAGTGGGGTTTGGCTTTACTGACCTGAAATTGTCCATTAAAACAACAAAACAAGTCATGGGCATTCAGAATTGCCAATTAGCTGAAACACCTGATGTTGATAAGGATCATTTGCATACATGCGTCCCATGTGCCTCTGATAAAAGAAGTTTGGGAGGTCACTCAGTGAAAGTTCTAGCTTTGCTGGAGTTTTTATTTTGTTTTTACTGATTGTTTTTTCAGTGACATTCTCTCTCACTCATTGTTTTGGGTCTGAATGTGTGGAATGACATATAGCCTGGTAAGGCAGGGGTGCTCTCTGCAGCCTTGAACCAAGTTTCCGAGACTGCACAGATGTCAGCATCTTTCAGTGCTAGGAGAGCCTCCACTGAGTGGATTTTCAGGTTACGGCTTCTAGCAATAAGCAGGATGACATTCAGTTTGCTTTTTGACAGATCTTTTATGTTTGAAGATTTGTCTGTGGGACATTGCCTAAAAAGGCACAATGGGGGAGGCAAGAGCCTTGGCCAGAATCTTGAATCCCATGGGTTATAAGTGGAGGCCATCTCTGGCAAAACATTGAGGCCTGTCAAGCATGTCATCCAAGGTAGACAGATACTGTATCCCCTTGGAATGACAACAGAAACTAAGCCAATTGTTGAAGTCAGTTTTTGTTGGTAGGCTGCTGCTTAGGGCTAGGGTCATACCTGCCTGGGACACATACTCTGACAGCTCAATCATGCCTCTCTTCATATAGTCCAGGGAGGTACGTCTCAAGTCATTCACACCAACATGAACAGTGACAGAGACATACTTGTGCCTGTTGTGGAAAGACTTAAGTGCGTGTGTGATGTGACAGATTCTGGCACTTGACAGACAACTGACCGTGATCTTCTCCTCGTTGAGCCTGGTGAAGGGGGACATTGGTGTGTCTCACAATTGAGTCTCCAATGGCTAGTATGTTTGGTTTAATGTTGTGCCTTATGGGCTGTATGAGTTTATTGCTATGTCTTATGGGCTGTGTTTGTGAGACACTGGTGTGTTGTCTGCTGTCTGATGTGTTTGGCGTTGTGTGTGGAATGTCTGCGTGTGTTTTGGAGGTCTCTGCTGTTTAGGTACGTTTTTATTGAGGACCTGTGTATATGTGGGTGTGTGCTGTGCTTGACAAGGTGATATGGACGGTGTGGTGTTTGTGCTGGCAACCTCCTCTTTGTCAGGGATACTGACTGAGGTATGAGAGAAATATAGATGCATTTCTCGCAAGTAGAAGAATTATGTGCTAGGAGAAGAAGGTTGTCAGTGAACATGAGGCAGTTGCTACACTGTCTCAGTATGCCTATGTCAACCAGGCTGGCAGGAGAAACTGATGGGAATTGTCCAGACATAGTGTTCTGAAACTTGGAAGGACTTGGGGAGAGAGGGTTTTGATAAGGGTTTGTCCACAACAGTGTAGACCATGAAAACCTTCTTAAATGTAAAATAACTGGCCTGAAGCCCAAGTGCTAAAACCAAGACTAAGAGGGTTAGAAGAACAGACTGGTTTTAATCAGGCTAGTAACAAGCAGTAAAAAATACAGCAGAATAAAACCACTTCAACACTAGTAAGGATGAAGAACAAAATAAATGAAAAATTGTAAATTTCTTTTTTTTTTTGTTTATTTGGTTTTGTTTTGTTTGTTTTATGGAGAGGGAAGGAACAGAAGAGAATTAAAGATTAAGAAACTAAGGGGGTTGGCCTACCCAGATGCTCTGTCTGTACACAGTAGAATGAGCTGATGAGGTGGGACTGGGAGGATATTTTGAGAGAGGTCTAAAATCTAGGTTTGTACGAATAAAAGTCATGTGAAAAAGGCTGCTTTATGAAGGACAGGGCTATGACTTATCTGGTACAAATACCTCTGTGCATGTTCACATCAGACAAAAAAGTGGAGAGATGGAGAAAAGATTGCTGTAAGGAAATTAACAGATATTTAGTCATTTTCCTTGTGAAGAGTGAAAAAACTTCCATTAAAGCACAACATGTAACACAACATATAACATTACACAATACACACCAAGTTAGCATACAACACATCACAACACAAAACGGAGTGCCTGTGGTACAAAACATAAGCTACAGGAATGAAAGCAGAATATATTATAGCATACAGGATAAATTATTTAACAGGGTTTCATGGCAGTTCATTGAAAATCACTTCATTAAAATACAGGTTCATCACAGTCAAAGTGACTCATTTTTTGAAATTCACTTTTTTTTATGCTTAGGGTCCCACTGATATTTATTATAAACAACATCAAGGTCACACTGTGTCCTGTGACAAGAACAAATCCAAAGTACTGTGACCCCATTCATTGATTGTACATTTTGGGCAGGTGCACATTGTTGATCACTTGACCATTATGCTTCTGAGTGGCTAGCCTCTGATATCCCTGTTTAACAGATCACTGATGGATGGCTGTAATGGTCCTGCAGACTGGGGAAATGTAAATGTAGTGCCATTTTAATGCCAAAGACATTAAGAAATGTGTATTGCAAGGCCCAAGTAAATGACTTATATGAAGAAATGGGCACTGCACTCCTCATGTGTATGACCTATCTGATAAGCAATTAAGGTAGAACTATATATTAGCTTACCAGGACTACAGTGTGTTACTGGAAGCATGGTTTGGCAGGAGAAGGCCTCATCTAACAGTCAGTGCACTGATGATGCCAGTGGGTGAAACCGATTTGCTGGAGAGATTTTTTTTTTTTGCTGGAGAGATTTTTTTTTTTTGCCAGACTGTTTAATAAAGAAGTATTGAACTTTGTAGGTGTTTTGGATTTATTTAACTGAGTGCTGGATTTTGGTTGAATACCTTGTTGATTCCGAGCACCCATAGTCAGTTTGTGCACTGTGTGTTCGATATATATATATATATATATATATATATATATATATATATATATATATATAATCTATCTATACACACACATATACATATATGTACACATACACGCACACACACGTGTGTGTGTGTCTATATGTATGTATGTAGTTACACTGTGTTTTCACACAAGACCTTGGAATTCGCTTGCTCACTCCGCTACAGTAAAACAAATGATCTGTTGTCAATCTCATTCTACTTCACTGATGGGTCTCTGATCTGATCCTCGGATCTGGCTCGGCCACCTGCAACAGACTTAATCTTTCAGGCTCGAGTTCCACCCCTACCCATAATCCTCTACCCCAGCCCAACCTCTCCAGCTAAGTGATAAAAAACTTATCTTGTTGACTTTGTTAATTCAGTGAATTTATTTAGTTAGTTAATTGTTTGCGTAGTTTCCATAGTTCTTTCTAGCAGTTAGCTTCTCCCTTTCCCTGTGGCTTGCGAGGTGGGTTAGGATCCTCTTTTTTTTCCTTTTCTTCCTGTCTTAGAATACAGTTTAGACTTGTATCTTGTGATGTTAGTGGTCATAGTCCTGTATATCTTAGACTTGTTATAGTCCTTTTTCTGATTGTTTTTTGATAGTTTCCTATGTAGTTTAAACAGTGCTCCAAGTGTGTGAGGAAAATTCTGCACTCGGACACACATGATAGGTGTGTATATTGTTTAGAACCTGCTCCCTTGGATACCCCTTGCAACATCTGCAAGGGCTTTAATCCAAGAGCTATACAGGAAATGATAAATTAATTGATTTTGAAGGGCCTTTTGCTTGCTTCTACTTCTACAGGGGCTCAACCCCCCCACCCAGCACTACTCCGAGGTGAAGAAAAGGCACCTTAAGGAGCCCAGAGCTTCTTCAGAACCGCCTTCCAAGGCTCTGAGGATTTCGGATCTGACTGCTTCAGCTCCTAGGCCTTTGTCGGTGTTGTTGGATCCTATTGACTTAATGGCTGTGAGTGAGCACTCGATGTCGACCATGCCCTCGGATCCTAAGTCTCGAATTTGTATATCTGTGGATCCACAGTCTTCTTCCAGGTCTTCAGGGAGATCCATTGTGCCAGTGACTCCAACCTTACCGTCTAAGATACTACAGACCCTGAGGCACTCCCGTCCATCATTGGTGGCTTACTCCAGGTCCTGTTGGGGCTTTTACCTTGATGTGGACAAAATGGTCAGATCAGTCATCAAGGCCCCGATCTAGATGGGGGTCCTTCTGGCTCGTCCACTTGTGGATCTGAACCTGCTGCACCTACTTCTTTCTCCTTCTCCGATCCGCGTTTCAGTTTTGGAGCCTCAGGATGGAAGTCTTTTGAGGGATTCAAGTCATATTCGAGAACCTTTGTTTCCTGACTCTGACCGTTACCTTGACTACCTCTGCTCTGAGATCGTCAGATCAGAGTGAGTCCCAGACCCAGGATGTCATGGCCAGGTCTGAAGGATAAGGTTTGGCTCCGGTGTTCTCAGATCTGTCCCTTCCCCTTGGAGCTTCGGCCCTAAACAGCATGGGTCTGGTTCTGTCCAGCAGTCGGGGTTCTGGTGGGCTCCCTCCATCTTCCTTGGTGGCTCCGGCTCCGGGGGAGATTGGGAAGATCTCCCTGGGGACCGTAGCTTTCCAGGTGATAGAGACATTCTCTGCCAACAGGGAGCTAGACCGTTTGACTGCTGCTCCTCCCTGGGTGCCACCCTTGGATTGGGACCTTGGATCTACCATTCCTTTCCAGGGTCAACCTGTCTTGAAGGACCTCCGGTCTGTTCCAGCTGAGGTGGCCCCCTCCTCTTGTGGCTTCTCCCCTGAATATCCCATTGAGGAGATGCCGTGGAAGAGGACATATAAAAGGAGGATTGTTGAATCCCCTATGGATTCCTTCACTGAAGATACGGATTACAATGAGGGAGAGGGGTCTCCCAAACCACCACTGGATGATGTCTCCTTTTTCTGACATCCTCGATCTTAAACATAAAAGGTGGTTGGTCCTCCAAAAACCCTTCTTCAGAGGAATCCATATTCATGGAGGCCTTCAGGATGGGAACTTCTACATCTTGGGTTGTCACTCTGGCAGATCCTGCCATAGACCTTGTAGCCAGTCGGGCCTGGAAGGAGCTGGACACCATAGAGCCACTTCCTAAATGACTGGATAAAATCCTTTCATGTCTGTAGGACTGCATTTTCTGAAGTAAGGGCATTCCAGATGACGCTATTGTGGTGGCAGCTGCTACCAAGAAAGAGCTCGCCCGTCAAGAGATCTACTGTCCATCTGCCGAACAGGGAGCCCAGAGATGGACAGGTTTGGGAAGTGCACTTACACCTGAGCGGCCTTTTCTTGTGAGAGCTCTCAATTGTTTGCAACATTTTGTTCACCTTCATAGAGGTGTAGTCAAGGAACTGTCTGATTCTTTGGAGTGCATGCCTAAAGAGGAGTTTGACAAATTTTCTCCAAATCTGTCCACTCTCACATCCATAGCAAACTCTTCCATGAGACTTGTTTCCCACTCTGTGGAGGGTTCTTTTAGGACAGTTGGCAGTGGCGTCATGATACATCACCATGCTTGGATGAGGTTGTATGATTTCATGGCACCCTTTAAGGCATCTTTTGTCAACTCCCCCTTTGTTGGCTCCTCTCTGTTTGGACCATCTGTTAAGGAAACCCTGACTCACAGTGAGCAAGAGGGTAAGACCTTGTCTGCAGTGTGGATCAGGTTTTCTTACCCCTCAATGAACATGTTCCAGAAATCAGAGGGGCTAAGAAAACCTGATTTCTTAAGTCTCAAGGTTCTTCCCCTGATCAAAGTGGAGAGTGCTTCTGCAGGGGCAGAGGAGGAGGCTTTAATGGAAGACACTGCTCTAGAGGCAGAGGGGGCTTGCAGAACCAGGGATCAAGGGAACTTTTTACTGACAAGCCCTTTCAGAGACTGTCCTATTCTGGAGGCAGCCGGGGGCTGTTTTGCTGTGCACTCAGATACCTGAGCCCCAATTACAACAAATGTTTGGGTGTGAAACATTCTATCCAGAGGCTACTACATTCCCTTTTTTCTTTTCCCTCCAAAAACTCAAAAGAGACTTCCCAATGTCCCACCCAGTTAGAGGGAGTTGGCGGCTGTCGAGATGAACAATCTGCTGCAGAAGATTCAAAGAGGTAACCAACAATCAGAGAGGGGAACCCATTCATAATCTGTCTGCAGAGAGGCTCTGAAGGTTTGGGAATGGCAATCTCTTCAAACCACTTTGTACGTGTAACACACATAATGGGGAAATCCAATGTACTAGCAGACAGACTCAGCAGATCTATACTGATGCCCCATGAGTGGTCCCTCAATCAGTAGCGGACAGGATATTCGACTGTTGGGGTCTTCTCTGCTGTGATATTTTTGCGTCCCCTTACTACAACAAATGCAGCTGTTACTTTGCTCTGATTCCCCCCTTGGGGGATTCCCAGAGGGATGCTGTTATCCATGGTTGGCCTCCTGGTCTCCTTTATGCCTACCCTCTTCCTTTGATCTCAAAATTTCTTCAGAAAGCCAAACGGTTGAAGAGCACGGTAATCCTCATTGCCCCCTTTTGGCCTCATCAGGTGTAGTTCCCCTTCTTATGGTCTCATCTCAGACATCCTCCATGGATGCTGGAACCCAAACTGGACCTCCTGTTCATCTAACCCTAGGACTCCACCCAGATTTCCACACTCTCAAACTGACTGCATGGTTTCTGCAGTTCCCATGATTGCTAGAGGGCCCAGGCTTTCTTCCCCAGTCAAAGCTATAATTTTAGCCTCTCTGAAAGCGTCAACCAAAAAGGTGTATAGGTGTAAGTGGAAAATATTTTCTGTCTAGGCTGCCAAAAATCACATTGACCAATTTTCTGCCCAGAGTCCTTCAATTTTGTCTTTTTTAGTCTTTGTATAATGAGGGCTCTAGTTTTGTGACCATTAAACTTCAGTTGGCAGCCATATCTAACTGGAAATGTGGCATCTACCAGTCTATGTAAAGCCTTCTTGAAGGGTGTTTTTCTTCTGAGGCCTCCAGTCAGAGACCCCACTCCCCCATGGGACTTTACCGTAAGTCTGCAAGCCTTAACTCAAAGCCCCTTTGAACTGGAGAGAGTTTGTGACTTGAGATTTTTGATTTGGAAATCCACCCTCCTTGTTGCCATTACTTCAGCTAAAAGGCTCTCTGAATTGCTAGCTTTGTCTTCTAGAGATCCCTACATCATCTTTCACAAGGATAGGGTTTCTCTACGTACTAATCCTTCCTTCATGCCTAAGGTTGCCACCTCAGCTAATACCAACCAATGCAATCAGCAACCAGTTTTCTTTCCTAACTATTCTAACAAAGGAGGATACATTCTGCATTCGCTAGATGTTCACAGGCAGCTATGTTTCTACCTCCACATGACTAAACAATTCAGAAAGTCAGGGCAGTTATTTGTCTTAGTTTCCCCTAATTGCAAGGGTCTAGTGGTGTCTAAAGTGACAACATCAAGGTGTATTACTAGCTACATGTCCTTTATGATAAGAATGGTATGAAGTTGACTGGTCCTCCTAAGGCTTATTCCACCAGAGCAATTGCTGCTTCTGCAGCCTTTTCCTCTAGCATTCCCATTGGTGACATTTGTGCTGCAGCCACTTGGTCTAGCGCTCATACCTTTGTGACCCATTACAAATCTGATGTTGTGTCCAGGATCAGGACTTCCTTTGGTTCATAGGTGTTCCAGCATATCCTTCCTTGAGGCCACCCAAGAAATCATATAGCTGGGGATTCTGACTCATCAGTGAAGCAGAATGAGAAGGACAAGAGATTTTTTACTTATGTACGCACCATAACTTGGCATCTGTCATCATCTTCTCATACTGCTTCACCTTCCCACCCAACCGTCCCCCTCCAAAGGAAGTTTTTGCTTCTGAGGACCTGGTATAGCCTATGATGGAGCTTGGGTCCAGGTTGAGCTCTTGGTTTTTCCTCTTTTTTGTACGTTGTTCATAAGGGGCAGCAAACTCTATCTGAGGGGGGTGGGATAGGGGTGGAGGATTGTGGGTAGGGGTGGAGCTCAAGCCTGGAAGATTGTCTGTTGCAGGTGTCCTAGCTCAGTGAAGCAGAATGAGAAGAGGACAACACAGATGCCAAGTTATGGTAAGTACATAACTAAAAATTTGCCAAAGATCACTGTGATTTGGGGAGATTTTTCTTCCTTTTTTAATGTTGTGAAATCATAAGGTTACTATAAGTTTGGTGGGTATGTAAGGTTTAGGGGTGCATATTCCCAAAAACACGCTTATTTTAAGCCACTTAGTTGTATTGTCTTTCACTCTTTCATTGTGAGTGACGAGAAACTGAGTATTGATTTCTTAATAAGTTTGTGTGTCTTTGTAAGCATATATGTATACATGTTTGTGATTTTATAGATCTTATTAAATCATTACATTTTAAATTGCAACATATTTGCATACATTGATGGAAAAGAAAGCAGACCTTAATAACAGTTTCCATTATTATCCTTTTGTGGTGTACATACATTTTCCTTTAAACAATTTTAACTCATTCCAGTGTTATATAAATTTCTGTCTTCCATTAGACCTAAGTCCTGAGAATTATCTGAGAATTATTCTGCATGCATTGTTCCAACATATTCCATGTATTTCTATAAATGTATTCATTTCCTTTTCTAAAGATGACACCTTCATTTCTTTTATCTACTTTATATTATTCAATACTTCCACTACAAGTGGTTTAGATTGACTTCCTTTTTCTAGTAATTACTTTTCTGGCTGACAGTAGCAATAAATATAGTAAGGTCTTACTGTGCTTAGGCAATTCTGATCCTGTATCCAAGCTCAAAGAATAATTTCCTTATTTACCTACAGTTTGTTCCTCTAGTGTGTCTGCCAGCTTACTCTTTGGGAGTTTTAAAATCTGTCAGCCTCCTGGTTCATTTCTGTTCCCCTCCAGATGTCCAACATTTACTCTCTACCTGATGAAAAATCATTTGAGGTTTACTTAGGGTATAAAAATACCTATAGGTTCATAGGTAGGTACTAGGCTATCGGCTCAAGGGCCTACGTAAGCCTAGCCAGCAAGGTTCCATACCTTACGCCACCCAAGAAAGTTATTTTCCTGTGCCACTGTCCGGCAGAGACACAGAAGTGAACCCCGGGGTGTATTTCCTATTTCCCATCCACTCATCAAGATTTTTCTTGAAGAGTGCTAATGAAGAACTTTGCTTGACATAGATGGGTAGCTTGTTCCAGAGTATAGGAAGTCTCTGGGACAGGAATCTATCCCTCCAGCATGTCCTGTTTATTGTGGTGACAAGGTTTAGGTCCCTAGAGCGTGTAGCTCAGAGGGATTGGGGTTTCTTTAGGTGTAGCATGTCCAACAGCTCTGGGTTTGACATAGCTTTATATGTTAGGTAGAGATCACCTCGGAGTAGGCGATATGCTACGGAGTAAAGCTGGAGTTTTTTGAGGCGTTCAGTGTAAGGCATTTGTTTGAGGCCAGTAATCCTCTTTTTGAGGTACTTCTGTGGCCTTTCCAGCTGCTGCAGATGTCTTGTGAGGTACATTCCAAAAGGGGCATTGTACTCTATAATGGGTCTAATGAGTGACGAGTAGAGGGGAACAATAACCTCTTTTTTCCTGGATGAAAACCCTTTTTATGATGAGGTGTGCCACTTAGAAGAAATTCCTGACTACTGTGGCAATGTGACTATCAAAGGAGAGACTACTGTCCACCTGGGTCCCAAGGTCTCTTATCATGCATTCGGTGTTAAGTAGATTGCTGCCTATGTGGTAGTTCATGGATACAGAGTTTTTACCAAAGAGGATGACACTGCACTTTTTGGCATTGAGTTTGAGGCCATGGCTCTGACACCAGGCATCTGTCTCAGTGAGGCCCTTCTGTAGGATGTCCACATCATTTGGGGACTTGACTATGGCTCCTGGTTTGCAGTCGTCTGCGAACTTTGTTAGCCAGAGGCCTTCTGTGTTAGCCTGTACTTCAGAGAAGTAGATACCAAACAGGAGAGGTCCCAGGACGGAACCCTGTGGTACTCCATTTGTCACTGCTTTGAGGTCAGATTTGGAGTCTGAAACTTTTACAGTGTGGGTTCTGTCAGTAAGCCAGTTGGCAACCCATCTTGTGACATAGGGATTTATACCTAGTTTAGTGAGTTTAGCTATAATTCCAGAATGGGGGATGGTGTTGAAAGCCTTTGCAAGATCAAGATAGGCTGTGTGAACCACCTTACCCTCCTCCACGGCTTTGGTGACTGCCTCAAAGAAGTCAGTCAGGTTCAGGAGGCATGATCTGCCTTTCACAAACCCGAACTGGGTGGGATCCAGAGTTTGGAGGTTACCAATGTCTTTGTTTATGAGTTCCATGATGATAAGTTCTTGCAGACCAGGCTCATCAGGTTAATAAGTCGATAGTTCCCGGGATCAGTGGTGGCTCCCCCTTTGTGGAGTGGGATAACTGTTGCTGTGTGCCATTCAGTGGGCACAAAGCCTGATGCGAGGCTATAATTGAACATGGTGCTTAAGTGGGGAGCCAGTTCGTTCTGAAGTTCGTGTAAAATGCAGCGTGGGATGTTGTCCAGTCCCATGGATACTGTGTGTTTGGCTTTAGAGAGTGCAGCTTTTACCTGCGTAGTTGTGATTACAGGGACTCTGCATTCTTCCTGTATAGATATGGGCCCTTTAGGGGGTGAGAGGCGGGTAAAGGTAGCACTGAACCTGTCTGTCAGGATGTTGGCAATATCAGTTGGTTCTGTAATTTTCGTGCCTTTGTGCTGTAATTCAGAGCAGATCTGGGTGTTGCCATCTAGATTCTTGACATAGCTATAGAATGCTTGTGGTTGTCCTTGGATTTAGTGGCGATTTTGTTTTCGTAGCTAGCTTTGGAGGATCTTATAAGGGATCTCAACTTCTTACTGAGGCTGACCGGGGAGCTCCTCCAGTCATGGGATTTTACTCTCTTTTGCAACAGTTTCTTCCTTCTGTTGTACAGTTTGTTTATGGCAGGGGACAACCAGATTGGCTTCCTTTTTTTGGAGGATAACGTCTTGGTTATGTTTGGGATAGTACGATCCTTGCACTCGTGTAAGTGCTTATAGAGTGCATTAGTGTAGGATTCAGCAGTTGTAATTGTATTGTCCATCTGCATGGGTGTCATGAAGTTCACCACTTCTGTCTTAAGAAGCATGATGTTGGCTTTGGAGAAATGTTTTACTGTGGTTTCTTTAATAGGGGGTGGGTGCGGGATGTGGATATCAAGGGTGATAAGCTTATGGTCAGATCGGACCAATGAGGAGTTGATTTCATGTTGGTAATGACTAGCAAACAGTTCTATGCCACAATCCTAAAATTTATGCTCTTTGCCTACTTGATTTGCCCTATAGATTTCTTTCTGCTTTACCTTTGTAATTTGACTTTCTGTTCTTTCCCCATTCTGTGCTAACCATATCTGATTCTTATAGTTGTCATGCAATATTTTGTATGTCCAGTCAAAGCACATATCTTGTACTTTTATTCCTAAAGACTAAACTATTGCAATGGTTTGTGTTGTCAGTTTGCTGCAATCAGTTATCAATGTGGGGCAAAATATTTGTTGCTTGTCTTTCGGCTTTTCCCAGTTGGGGGTCGCCACAGCGAAACTCCGGTCCACTAATGATTGGCAGTAGATTTTCACGAACGCTAAGGTGCCAGCTCGACGTCCAATTTTCAATGAAGGCACGCCCTTACGCATGTCTTTCGGTGGGGCAAAATAGTAATATTTTGTTTCTTGAGACATGTGAACACTTTGGCTATACATTTGGTAAATACTTTGGGGGGCTGTAGATAACCCACAATGAGTTTAAAAATGAAAATGATAATGTAATGAACCATTTGGAGTTAGAGTAAGTCCCTGGAGTGGGAAGATTGCATCTTCTGTGTTTAGTGTAACCATATGAGTTGTGATCTACAGGGATATTATGCTGAATATTGTTCATTTACAATGTTTCTGTCTGATAAATCTATAGCCAGTCTTGGAGTTGGGGTGCTGTCCTTTTCTGGCACTGGAAACAATCTGGAGTAAAAGCCTTGCCTTATTTGACTGATGGGATCTCTCTGTGTAGCAGTCTTTGTCATAAGTTGGTATGTCAACTAAAGCACCAAGTGAACTTGATGAGATGATTGTGTGTGAGCCTAACTGC
Source organism: Protopterus annectens (assembly GCF_019279795.1). Taxonomy (NCBI): domain Eukaryota; kingdom Metazoa; phylum Chordata; order Ceratodontiformes; family Protopteridae; genus Protopterus; species Protopterus annectens. The sequence continues at coordinate 274,436,825 of NC_056737.1, forward strand.
CCCTTTAGTTTCTGAACAGATTCTAAGACATAAACCTGTTGAATTGTTATCCACACCCCACTTGTCTGACTATTTCCTTGCAGAAAAATATATCTGAAGCTTGTTTACCTGGGAAACTGGGATGGAGGAAGGGAACAGAGGTTTGTATCAGTTATGAAGATTGCTGCTTATATTTATCCTTTCTTGATGTACTTTAATTGTAGCTGGACCATTTTCCTTTGAACTGCTTTTGCTGCTGAATGTGCTGTGAAGAGGCGCCTGTATTTTTATTAGTGATGAAATATTTCTGAGCTCGAGGCCTAGGAAGTACATATATATCTTTAAAGAGTACCTTGTTTGCCTTTCTTCCTTTCTTTTCTTAGTCAACTATGTTATCAGCTGATTAGCCAAACAAAAATTCTTGAGTCAGTGGAACATTTAGAAGTCTTTGCCTTGTATCCTCATTGTTAGAATCTGTTCCAAGCTAAAGGCCTTCTTAGCATTACTTCTGACCTGACAACTCTTGAAGCGCCATCTACAGTATAATGTGTTAAGTATTGCAATTATTTTCTGTATTCTAAGGACAGCATTACTGCTAGAAATAGACTGTAGTTTTTTTTTTATTTGGTATAAGATGGAACTGGAGTAAGAAATGATGTAAACCCAAAAGCATAATGCTCTAACCCCTAAAGTACTAGATGTGTAAAATGTCATGTTTTTTTTTGGTACTTGCGTATTATCACAACCACATTTTCGCCCTGATGCTGGTTGCTTCTCCTTGTCGCAACTGGGACCAATGAAGTATGAGAACCTCAAAGGCATGTTTTCTTTAATGTGTTATTGTTTTTAGGATGGTTTTTCACTTCAGTGGCTGAAAAAATAAGGTTTGAAAAATAGGTTTCCCCATTTACTGCCAGCATCTCAAGATGTCAGTTAAGAAAGTCCAACGTTCCACTTAAAACGCATTCCACGTTCTCAGCCTTTGCCCTGAGAACGGAAAGCATCAGGAAAGAAAAGCAAAGTGGTACCCAGTCTAACTTCTTAAAAAAGTAATCGGGAAGGGTAGACTGTTAAAACACGATCTTGGTGGTGGGTTTGTAAAACTAGTAAGGGTTTGCACATGTTAGGATTTCTGGCTAGTGTGCTCAAAAGCAGCTAATTAAAGTGTGTGTGTGTGTGTGTGTGTGTGTGTGTGTGTGTGTGTGTGTGTTTCCAACTTCGTAAGCTATGACTGCCCACACTCCTTTCAGGCCAACTTACGTATATACAGACAGCCACTGGGATCGCTTGCTGAATTCAATGCTTGATGTCTTTCAAGCACGCTAACCACAAATCCTCAAATTTGAACCCTTACTCATTTTAAAAAGTCACCACCAACATCCCAGAAGAGTTTTTTACAGTCTACCCTTCCTGATTACACTTCCTTTTCATTGTTTGGGTAAAAGAGAAGAAAGTCCAGCACGTCGGAAAATGTGGTTGCGATAATACATAAGTACCTTTTTTTTAATATATTTATCTAGTAATATTGAATCCTTATCCAATAGAAATGAGGCTTGGGAAGTAGCTTTCTCACATTTTGTGTGATAGAGATATTGATTGATGCCTACAATGCTAATTATGCATATAAATGCTGTCTATCTAATGGAGATTTATACAAAACAATCCAGTATCCTTTTTTTGGAACTGAAAACAGATTCATGGCACTAACTGTCTGCTTTCAGCTCATCTTTAAATGTATAGTAGACACGATGGAATGGCCACTGTACATTTGGAAGCATCATCATTTCTATATATCTTTTCTCTTGAGACGAATGACTAAATACAGGTCAAAAAATATTCTCCCATGAAATGTAAAATGTCCTTAAAAGAAATTTCTGCCAGTGGAGAAGCCAGGAGCCAGAAATAACAATTTGCCTTATCAGAATTTTAGGGGGAGGAAACAATTTTTCCTCATGTAGACCTCATCCTTTTCACTTAAAGAGATAGAGAAAAAACTTTTTTTTCTTTTTTTCTTGCTGTTTTGAACCTTTAGATACATGTGAAGATGTGCATCTCAGTGTTCTATCCACAGACTAATGTTGTTCAGTAAATGTACCATTTTAGATTTGTATAATTTAATGTTCTTTAAAATACTAGCAAACCATGTATAATTAATTATAAGAAGACTGCAAAAGGACACTTGGCAGATTAGATGGTGTTATTGAGGTACTTGCTTATGAAACTCTATTGAACTGCTTGGTTTATCCTTCACTGAAACATCTTGGTCCATCATAATCACAGAGGACACTGATGTAGGTACTGACAAAGGTGATGCTAAGGTTAATCCTTTTAAAACATCCAGTGAGTGACGAAAGCGCTTAACCTATTTTGTAATAAAGTGTTTCCATTCTGAGTCCAAAAGCCTGATGGCAGTTTGTGTTAAAGTTTGTCTATTTCTGTCGTACACTGTCTTTTTTTTTGTTACAAGGTTAAACCTTTTGGCAACACCAGATTAAGCGAGGAGTATTTTAATACTTTAAATAATGATTTCATATCCATTCTTTTGGGGATTGTTGGCAATGTAGGGCTGTCCTCAATTTCAAGTAGAAAATGTGGACCTTTCATTTCTTTACCACTTTAGCAGCTTCCTTATACCTTTTCTCCTGAATATTATTAGACTTCCTGAATATAGTTTTCAAGAAAAAAGTATGGAAGTTTAACAGAAAATTAAGAAACATAGCAATCTTTTGTGGTAAATTTCAAACTGTTGCCTACTACAATAACAATAAATTATTAATTGTTTTGACTGAGGGCTTTATAGAAAAATAAATGACCTCTATACAGACAGAATTGCTCCATCATCAAAGCAGACTGTGAACCACTCAAAGGGTAAGAATAATAGAAAAAACTCCTGGCAGTGCTGACTTGTGTGGGACCCTTGCACAACTCTTTTCTACCAGCATTTGAAGGCATGCTGGCATAAGGCTATCTCTGATCTTCACTGGGACTGAGACATAGTTGGAGAAATTTCTGGCTAGGAGTGAAAATGGATAAGGTGGATAAAACCTAAATGTGTTAAGAGTTATTGTTATGGTGATGCTCCCCAGAGAAAATCGAAGAGCAGGAAACGTGCCCTATATCATGGCTTGATTTCTACTAGTGTGTATAAATACAGCTCTTGAGTCAAGTCATAGAAAGAAGCCATATGCCTAGTGGGACCAAACTAGTTAAAAAAAGGTAAATGAATAATAAAAAAAAATTGAATAAATAGCCCCTTTACCACAGAAATGAACACTTCTCATACTCCAAACAGTCATAAGAATAAAATAAATAAACCATGCTAATTAAGTCAGTTTTCAAAGTATAATTGCAGTTAGAAATTTTATTTTTCAAAATTTTAGTAAGCATATTGTTTGAAACTGAATTATCGGAGCATTATAGATGTTATTTTTGAACTAGCTGGAAGGAATATTGGTTAAAGAATCTGCATACTTTTTTTACTTTTGTGTGTTTATGCTGCTGTTTTTACTTCTTTAGGCAGAAAGCTACAAAAACAAGAACAATTCAAAGCCTGAACTTCTCCTAAGTGCAGTTGAACTCGGTGGCAAAATTGTGAAGCAGGGCTATCTACTGAAGCAGGTACGAGACTTATACAAATGTTCTGAAGATGATATAGAAACATTTATTTGTCAGTGCCAAGGTTGCTTTGTTGCCACACAGCATCATTCAGTTTCAGTAGTTGGCATTATCAGTTCAGAGTGCAAACAGCTTGTAATCTGATATCACATGTAACAGTTGTAGTGAGGGAGTGATGATTTGTTTGTAATTATATATCATAGAAGAAAATATCATTATCATTTTAAAATGCTGGCTCATCATTTTGGTGATTGTAACATATTACATTTTAGCATACTTACAACCTTGCCTTATAACAGGCTTTAATGAGCATTTTCAGTATTTTGCTTGCCTCATGACAGGCTTTAATGAACATTTTCAGTATTTTGCATGTAAATTGATTTTGCACAGTGATTGTACCATCCCCATTGTTTTATACTGTCATATTGTCCTAGTTCTGCAACAGCAGATGTCATACTCCTGAGATGTTTATAAAAATGGCTTTCAACATTTTCCCCAGCTTTTAGTATACTTTCAGCGTGATTGCATTTCATGGAAAAAAGTGGTAAACATAATTAGTGTCTTGTTTGAGGGGTGATTTTTCACAGTGAGTGAGAATTTCTAAAAATCATTTGGCTGTGAAAAAAGGCTGTTACATTCTTCAGCTGGCTTGAAGAATGGTATGTTTCAAGTAAAAATATTAAAACTTGCCAGGGCCTGAGGATACATTTGTCATCTAAAGCAAAAGCTTATACTCAAATACGTTTGTTATGATTTGTGAGTTAAAGCATCTGGTGAGTCTGTTTTTAATTTACAGGTACATTAAACAGTTAATGTAGCTTCCTAGGAAGTCCAAATGGATAAAATGTTCCCAGAGAGGAATCTTGACAGCACTTCAATTTACTACAAATTGAAGACATTATAGAGCTTTATAGCGGACCGGAGTTCCACTGTGGCGACCCCTAACCAGGAAAAGCCGAAAGAAACAACAATAGAGCTTTACAGCACACAACTCCCACTATGTTAAGCCCTCTTAAAGTGCTGTCCTGCTATTGCTATAACTTCATATATTGCCATATGTAATATTCCCATTGCTTTATAGTAATGGGATTCCATTCAGTTTCACATAGTATACAAAATATCCTAGTACTAAGTATATGCCATTTTCATAGGTTCTTACTAGGCAAGCAAACTGTGCAGCTATATGGACATTAGCCGTGCAAGTCCGAGTTTAGACTGGGTGGATTTGACAGCCTTGCTCGACAAAGGCCAAACTGCTTATCCAAGAGTACACTTGTGAATACCCATGCAGTTGCTAAGGTTGAACTAGGGGTAAGCCAGCATGAAAAAACATTGACATGCCAATGGAGTTTGTTTCAATGGTAGGGAATTCTTTAGCTGAAGAATCCTATCTCTCCAAAAAGTCTTGTTTATGTTTTAATGTGGACTGAGGCCCCTGGAGCAAGTGCTTTTTGTATTACCAGTATTTCTGAGGTGTAGAGGGGTATAGTAGGACAGAATTTTAATAGTGCATAAGGCAAAAAGTACAGTTTTGTACCTACCATAAATGTAGATGTTCGAGTGCTAACACAGCTGCAGTCATAACAGATGGGTTCTCCTGCCGTCAGGCGGGTCCTCGGTCGGCCGAATTCCAAAGTCTAGGTCCGGCGTCGGTTGTCGTCGCTTCTTCCCTGATGTCAGTGCAACAGGGGTATAAAAGAACCAGCCGACGCCATTTTCTTCAGTTTTTCGTGCCCCAGATGTCAGGTGCCCCCAGAAGGAAGGCAATACATAAATTTGTGTAATAAAGCAATTCCATATAATCAAAATACAGTAGTTACAAGCAAATACACCACAAATGAATACCCCAATCAGGTTGTATGAGGAGGTGTTAGCCAAAAGGCCTGTCCCAAGAGGGGAAGGAGGGAGGGAAACCTGGACTGCAGCTGTATTAGCACTCGAACATCTACATTTATGGTAGGTAGAAAACTGTACTATGTTCATCGTGCATACAGCTGCAGTCATAACAGATGGGTAGAATCCCAAAGCTAAGAAAGGGGTGGTAGGCACTAGGTGGAACTAGGAGGAGCCAGGATGCCCTGCAAGACTGCAGTGGCAAAGCCTGCTCTAGTTTTGGAGTATAATGGTAGGTGGTAGTGCTTGGAGAAGGTATGCACAGAACTCCAAGTGGTTGCTTCCAAAATATCTTTGGTAGGAACTCCTCTGAGGAAAGCTGCAGAGGTAGCTGTGGCCTTGTGGAGTGAGATCTGATGCCTGCAGGTACAGTTTTACCATGAAAAGAGTAACAAAAGCGTATGCAGTGGGCTATCCATTTTGAAATTGTCTGTTTGGAAATTGGTTTCCCTTGAGCTCCTATAGCATAGGACACAAAGAGCTGTTCTGATTTTCTGAAAGGCTTTGTTCTGTCCAAATAATAGCAGCTGTCTGTGGATGTCCAAGGAATGTAGTAGTCTCTCCCTTTGTTTTGAGGATTAGGGTAAAAGGTAGGTAAGTGTATAGCCTGATTCAAAGCTACCCTGGATACCACCTTTGGCATAAAGGACGGGTTGGTTTGTAAGGAAACTCTGTCCTGATGGAAGATGATAAAGGGCTGCACAGCCATGAGGGCTTGTAGTTCCGATACCCTATGAGCTGAGGTGATAGCCAGAAGGAAAGCTGTTTTCCAGGACAAATATTGCAAATCTGTTGAGGCAGCTGGCTCAAAAGGAGGCAAGGTCAGCTTTTCTAGAATGAAATTGAGGTCCCAAGCAGGTATTGGTTGTTTCCTTGGGGGTTTTATATTCTTAGCCCCTCTGAGGAACTGTCTTAAGAGGGTGTGAGAGAATAAAGGTGGATCAGTGTTGTATTCTGCAGAAATGGCTGAGGCATGGATTTTGATGGAGGAGAATGAAAGTCCACTGCTTAGCAGCTCAGCTAGATACTGTAATATTTGAGGTAAAGAATCCGGGTTAAGGCAGGCCTCAGAGTACACATCATCTAGTATGTCTAAGACAGGAGGTATAGCCAGAGGCCTGTGCTGAGGTAGCAAGAGAAAATCCCTAAGCCTTTTCTTGGAATCTGAGTACTCTTGGCCTTCCCAGTGGAAGTGTTCCCTTAAGGTATGCAAGGTTTCCCCAAATGAGTAATCCTCTGGGGGGGAGACAGAGGGAATGGACTCCTCTGCATCAGAATCTTCAAAAGGGGAGTAAGAATGTTCCTGTTCATCAGAGTGCTCTGAAATAATGGAGGCCTGGTCAGAGGAGGGGGATTCTTCCTCCACTCTGGTCCTTTTGTCCGGGGGGGGGGGGGTTGTGAACCCTTGATAAGAGTAATTAAATCTTCAGCCATTTTAAGCATCTGTTTTTTAGGCATGGGGCCTGGAGAAGGGCCCTGTATAACCTGTCTCTTAGAATGCATGGCTGCTTTAGACTTAGTGAAAGCCTTGATGGAAAAAGAAGAGGAAGGTCTGAAGACACCTTGAGAGGAGGCAGACCTGTCTACATTTTGAGATTCACCACCAAGAGTGGCTTTGGTATCTGTAGTCGGGGTGTGGGCCGAGGAGCCTGGGACCTCGGGCACAGAAGACACCGCCAATGAAGTGTCGTCGGTAGGCAGGGGCTGCGTAGGCGCCTCACTGAGAACCGGACCACCTGTAGTCGGCTTTGGCGGGGTGTCGGTAGAGGACGCTGACCTCGTGTGTCGGTCCTTATCTTTGCGTTTTTTAGACAAAACTGGAGTCAGAGTATCCGACATAATATAGTTAACTTTTTTGCCAAAATAGTGCTGGGCGAACTCTGCCTGATGCTTAATAGTGCGTTTGTTGAATGTAGCACAAAAACGACAGACCGAGACGTCGTTGTCTGGGCCTAAGCAAGGAATGCAGAGGGAATGAAAATCCTTATGCGGTATTTGCTTCCCACATGAAATACAATTATTAACTTTGTCTGACATTGGTCTGAGGCAAGAAAAGTTTCCCCAACGGGTGCCAGCTTTCAAGAAGACTTAGGTTGCAAAATTTTCGTAATTTCAGGAGCTGGCCGACGGCACTGCAGTGCTTCTGCTTGCACCGCACAGCAAGAAAGACTGAAGAAAATGGCGTCGGCTGGTTCTTTTATACCCCTGTCGCACTGACGTCAGGGAAGAAGCGACGACAACCGACGCCGGACCTAGACTTTGGAATTCGGCCGACCGAGGACCCGCCTGACGGCAGGAGAACCCATCTGTTATGACTGCAGCTGTATGCACGATGAACATCAGAGATCACTATGTAGGAGCTGGTGTCAGACAGAGAAAAATAAGAGTCAGTCTGGGTAGGTAAGGGAACTTAGTCCTTTGATTTTTATTTGTTAGAAAACTTTGCAGCCTAACCAGTTGGACAAGGTGTTTGGAGAGACACATTCCAAACAATGTGATGTGTTCTGTGATTGGCCTGATGAGGAGAAGAACATAGAGGGTTGAAGCCTCTTTGGATCTGGATGATATACCTTTGGTAATTAACTTGGCAAGGTAGGAGGATTTGTAACTATAACTGGTAGGCCTTGACTGAAGGATAGTTTATCGATGAAGGTACATTCTAAATCTGACTGTGCCATTCTTAAGTTGGACCCCATTTATGTGGTAGTCAGTAGGATGGGCTTCTTTCCCAAAGAAAAGTACACTATATGTTTTGGTGTTGAGCTTAAAATCACACTTAGTAAACCAAGTACTGGTACTAGCAAGCCCCCTTTTGGAAGATATACCCCCCTGAGGGAGTCATTAATAGCATCCTGTTTACAGCATCAACAAACCTGATTAGTGATAGAACTTTGCAATCTGCTTTCATATCTGAGAAGTAGATGCTGAAGAGTAATAAAATTGGGACAAAAAGGGGCACAGGGTGGCTCCAGCTGCTGCAAGTGTCGGGTCAGATACATTCGAATGGGGCATTGTACTCAATCATTGGTCTGATGAGTGATGAGTATAGGGAGACTATGACCTCCCTTGATCTAGATGAGAATCCCTTCATGATAAGGTGGGCAATGTAGAAGGTCTTCCTAACTACTTTAGCTACATGGGTGTCGAATGACAGACTACTATCAACCTGGGTCCCCAGGTCCCTGATAACTTCTTCTGTCTCAGTGGATTGCCACCTATTTGGTAGCTAGGGGTAACCTTGTTTTTGGTATGACTATGCATTTTTGGCATTTAACTTTAGGCCATGGCTCTGGCACCAGTTATCCGTCTGTGAGACCCTTCTGAAGGATATCTGTGTCAGATGTGTTTTCTATAGCCAGTTTGCAGTCATCTGCAAACTTTGTCAGCCATAACCCTCCTGTGTTTGCTTGTACAAAAGTAGATGCCAAACAAGAGTGGGCCCAGGACTGAGCCCTGTGGTACACCACTTGTGACAGGCTTTGAGTCTGACATGGCGCCAGCAACTCTGACCCTGTGGGTTCTGTCACTCAGCCAGTTTGCAACCCATCTTGTGATGTATGGGTTAACATTTAAGCTGATGAGTTTCAATGATACCCGTGGGGTATTGTATCAGGCCTTCAGATCGAGGTAGGCTGTATGGACTGCCTTTCTCATCAATGGCTTTGGTGACTGTTTAAAAAGTCAACCAAGTTTAGAAGGCATGATCTTTTGACAAAGCCAAACTGGGATGGATCCAAAGTCTGCAAATTCCTATGTCTTTATTTATGAGGTCCATTATGATCCTCTCCATGGCTTTGCAGATAAGGCTTGTCAAGCTAATGGGCGGTAATTTCCAGGGTCGGTGGAGGCACCGCCTTTGTGAAGTGGGACCACAGTTGCAGCCACTGGATCCAGAGGTAAGACTATGATTAAACAGCTGTCCTAGCTGTGGGTTTAATTCCTCGTTGAGTTCGTGGAGCACACAGGGACACCATCAGGTCCCATGGATGCTGTGTTTTTGCTTTGAGAGCAGTTCTCACTTTGGAGATGTTTGGGGGCTGCAATCGCTTGGTATAGATATCTCTCCTTGGGGAGAAGTTTGCACTGAACCTGTCAGCCAGTATGTTGGCAATGTCTGTAGGATCAGTAATCTTCACATCATTTTGAACTAGTTCTGAGCATATCTGGGAGTTTCCTAGGTTTCTAATATAAAAAGGCCTTATGATTGTCTTTTGAGTCTTTAGCTATTTTCTCAAAATTTGCTTTGGATGATTTTATGAGAGCTCTTAGTTTTTACTTATAGTGATCAAGGGTGTCTTACCTTTTAAGGATTTTGCTCTATCTTGTAGTAGCTTCCTCCTTTGTTGTAGAGTTTGTTTATGGCTGGGGTCCACCAGATGCGCTTTTACAAAGAGTCTTTGTTTTTGGGATTGCCTTATCCATGCAGTCCTGCAGGTGCTGGTAGAAGGCATTTGTAAGTGATTCAGCGGCTTGAGTACTGTTTTCCCTCGGGGCCTTAAAGGAGACCACACTAGTCTTTAGAAGTGTGAAGTCGCGAAGTTCTTTACTGTGGTCTTTTATTTCAGGTGGGGTGGGATGAGGACCTCCAGAGATTAGTTTGTGATCTGATCTCACCAGTGAGGGGTATACGGTGTTGAACATTGTGCTCCCATGTTGTGATGATGATCAAGTATGTTTTCTCCTCTTGTGGGATGGTGACTAGTTGTTCCATGGCATTTGAGTTTATGAATTCCAGGAACTTTTGGGCTAGGGTGTTTGGGCTTGAGTAGTGTTCCCAGTCTATATTAGGGTAATTGAAGTCACCTAGTATGATGGTGTTTGGTGATACATTTATCCCTCTAGTGTTTTCAGGAAGGCCATGTGAGGTTCCTGAGTTTGTGAGGTGGCCTGTAACATGCTACAATTTGCAGAGCAGTCTTGCCTATGGTTAATTGCACCTGGATGGTCTCCGATGCATGTCCACCAGTCTTGAGGTGTGGGTGTCTTTGATGAATATGGATACCTCCTTTCTTGGTATTGTCCGGATTTTGGGGCGAGCATGATAAGAGGTAAAACCTGATAGTGCTGGGGTGCTCTCAGGAGCCTTGAACCAGGTTTCTGTCACTGCACAGACATCGATGTTCTCCATACTGAGAAGGGCCTCAGGCGTGCATTTTGAGATTTAGACTTCTGGCATTGAGCAGCATTACCCTTAGTTTTTCCTTTTTGTGTTCTAGGGTGGTAGGTTTAGAATTTGAGCCTTGCCTAAAAAGGCACTATGGGTGGCAAGAGCCTTTGCCAATATCCGAATCCCAGGGTGACAGGTGCAAGCCGCCCTCAGCGTGGCTTGTCCAGCATGTCATCCCAGGCAGACAGACATTGGATCCCCTTTGAATGACACCAGAGTTTAAGCCAATTGTTAAAGCTGATCATCTTATCTCTGTATTGTGGCATCATTCTTGGTGAAGGTAGGATACTGCTCAAGGTCAGGGTCATACCTGCCTGGGCTACATAATCAGAGAGCTCCTCAATGTCTCTTTTCATGTAGTCCAAGGAGTCGCTCAGGTCGTTTACACCAGCGTGGACAATGACTGAGTCATATTTGTACCTGCTGTTGAGAGACCTGAGTGCTTTATGTGCGGATTCTAGCCCGACAGGCAGCTTACTGTGACCTTCTCCTTACTCAGTCTGGTGGCGGCGCAGTGTGTCTGACTATGGAGTCACCAATGACTAGTGTGTCTGGCATTGTGTTTGGCCTTAAGGGCTGTGACTGTTTGACACTCTGACTGTGAGGTCTATGTGTTGCAGGTGTTGTGTTCTGAGGTGGTGGTTGTTTGGGTGTCTGCTTTGGTGGCCTCTGCTGTTTTGGTAGATTTTGATCAGAGCCGCATATGTCTTTGTGTGCTTAACTCTGCCTGATGCTTAATAGTGCGTTTGTTGAATGTAGCACAAAAACGACAGACCGAGACGTCGTTGTCTGGGCCTAAGCAAGGAATGCAGAGGGAATGAAAATCCTTATGCGGTATTTGCTTCCCACATGAAATACAATTATTAACTTTGTCTGACATCGGTCTGAGGCAAGAAAAGTTTCCCCAACGGGGTACTTAGCTTTCAAGAAGACTTGGTTGCAAAATTTTCGTAATTTCAGGAGCTGGCCGACCCGGCACTGGTGCTTCTGCCGGGCACCGCACAGCAAGAAAGACTGAAGAAAATGGCGTCGGCTGGTTCTTTTATACCCTGTCGCACTGGCGTCAGGGAAGAAGCGACGACAACCGACGCCGGACCTAGACTTTGGAATTCGGCCGACCGAGGACCCGCCTGACGGCAGGAGAACCCATCTGTTATGACTGCAGCTGTATGCACGATGAACATCAGAGATCACTATGTAGGAGCTGGTGTCAGAGAAAAATAAGAGTCAGTCTGGGTAGGTAAGGGAACTTAGTCCTTTGATTTTTATTTGTTAGAAAACTTTGCAGCCTAACCAGTTGGACAAGGTGTTTGGAGAGACACATTCCAAACAATGTGATGTATTCTGTGATTGGCCTGATGGGGAGAAGAACATAGAGGGTTGAAGCCTCTTTGGATCTGGATGATATACCTTTGGTAATTAACTTGGCAAGGTAGGAGGATCTTCTAACTATAACTGGTAGGCCATGACTGAAGGATAGTTTATCGATGAAGGTACATTCTAAATCTGACTGTGCCATTCTTAAGTTGGACCCCATTTATGTGGTAGTCAGTAGGATGGGCTTCTTTCCCAAAGAAAAGTACACTATATGTTTTGGTGTTGAGCTTAAAATCACACTTAGTAAACCAAGTACTGGTTCTAGCAAGCCCCCTTTTGGAAGATATACCCCCCTGAGGGAGTCATTAATAGCATCCTGTTTACAGCATCAACAAACCTGATTAGTGATAGAACTTTGCAATCTGCTTTCATATCTGAGAAGTAGATGCTGAAGAGGAATAAAATTGGGACAGAGCCCTGCAGAACACCACTAGTAACGTGTTTTAGATGAAAATGTACCACCTACTCTTAATGTGCATTCGACTGGAGGGCTAGTTTGCAACACAGTGGGTGACATGGGGTTTATGATTAGATTAGAGAGTTGGTTAACATCAGCATAGTGAACCATATTAAAGGCTTTAACGAGAGCCAAGCAGGCAGTATGGGCAGAGTGGCATTTATGGATGTCATCCAATACATTTTCAAAGAACTCTGCTTCATTAAAGAGAAAATATGTATCTTTTATGAAGTTGAATTGATTAAGGTTGAAGTTGTGTAGGTCCTGTTTTACTTTTATGAGGTTGGTAAAGAATATTCCCTGATTTTACAGATGATGCTGGTAATGCTAATAGAACAATATTTACCAGTATCTATGGTGAAGCTGCCCTTGAAGTGGCACCATGGTGGCTGTTCTCCAGACATCAGATCCATAACATATATAGAGACCAAGGATGAAAATATTTGGGTGGAATCTCCACCCCCACTAGATGTAGTAATGGAACCAGGGAAGGAACCATCTTAGACTGGATTCTAGTCTCAGACCCAACAAAAATCTAAACAGCTCGTACCCTCCCTAACTCTGTAAGTGATCACTTTCCTACCTTCATTACTTGAGACTAACCCCCTTTCACAAAAAGACATAACTTCAAACATGTCCTATCCAAATTCAACCCCCACACATTCAGCAATATACTAAAAAGCATAAATTGGAATAACCTTAAAAACTCTCTCCCTAGATGACGCCCTGTACTGCTTTAACCCTACCTTTCTAAAAATATTAGACAGCCTAGCACCCACCTGAACTAAAAGAATACGAATCAATCATGCTCCTTAGTTAACTATGTGTACCAAAGAAATAACTAGGGCCAAAACCTGGAAGCTATGGCATAAACACAAGAACAACTCAGAGTCATTAAAAGTACAAGCAACTTTGTAACCAGATAAAAAAACTTGTATCCAAAGACAACAAAGACTACTACTTGAACCTTCAAAAAAAAAAAAAAAATACAAAAACAAGCCAAAGCTGTTCTGGTCCTGGTCCTCCATTAGCACTTTCCTAATCCCTGGCATAAAAAATAATCTTTTCTGCCACCCAGACAAAACATGAGATAAAATAACAAGCATGTTCAATTTCTACTTCATAGACACTATAGCTAATATCACAGCCACATTCTCTCAACCTCTCACCACAAATAACTTCCCAAGTAATTTTCTGCTCTCTCAGCATACAAAGCCCCAGCCTCCTCTCTCTACCACAACTACATTAGGCCAGACTACTCCCTCCACTCATATCTCCTCATCCACCCATACAAATGTAGCTAATTCCAATTCCTTGCCAGAATTCAAACACTCTGTCTCAACAACAACCATAAAAAAGCTTCTTCTGAAGCTAAAGCCCAAGTCGGATGCAGCAGATGGTATACCCACAGAATACCTAAAAATTGCTGTAGACACTATTGCTTATCCCATTAGCATTCTCATAAATAGATCCATCCAAGAATCCTGTGTCCCCAACCTCTGGAAAAAAGCAAACATACTTCCGCTCCACAAAGGGGGTACCTCAACAGATATTTCCAACTTCCGTCATATAGCTGTCCTATCCCCCATCTGCAGACTCCTTGAAAAATGTGTACACACCCAACGTCTACAATTCCTTCTCAAATATCAAATCCTTCCTCAAAGCAGCATGGCTTGAGACCCGGCCATAATACTTCAGCTGCACTTGTATCCTTTATGGACCTAGTTAATAAAGCCCGTGACTAAGGGAAGATTGTCTCCACTCTGTTTCTCCATTTATCTAAAGCCTTTGATACTATCTCTCACAGACACCTCCTTTTCCAGGTTTCTAGCATTGGACTATCTACTCCCTCTCTCAACTGGTTCAAAAGCTACCTATCTGATAGATAAAATGCTGTAAAGTGACAACACTCTATATCCCCTTATATTCATAACCTCACTAATGTCCCCAAGGCACCATATTAGGACCTCAACTGTTGAATATTTTCATCAGCAACCTCTACCTATCATTTCAGCAAGGGTCTCTTGTTCAATATGCAGATGACTCTTCCATAATCTGCTCTGCTGAAAACTCAACTACAGCAAATTACTCAATCTGCATCTACTGCCGTACAGACGTGGCTCCACAATAACCACCTGTCTTTAAATCAAAATAAAACCAAGCTTATAATATTCACTGCAAAGAAAAAGACTCCCATTAACAGATATGATTTCCACATATTCTCTCTAAACAACACAAAATTGAATTGGTTACCCAAACCAAACTGTTAGGTGTTTATAATTGACGAAAACCTATAAATTGACCTACACGTACAAAAAAAGATCAACAAGACTCACAAAAAACTGGGATTACTCTACATACATAAGCATTTCCTCTCCTTCCCCACAAAACAAGTACTTGCTTCCACTTAACTACTTCCTTCTCTAATCAATGTGCCCCATTACTAACCAACCTCCAATCCAATCCTCCCTCAAAATGAAATTATATTTCTAACAAGACAGTCAAATTTGCAACAAACCACCACTCCACCCACCACTACATGCCTCTACAAATATTAAACTGCCTCAAATTCCCCCACTATCTTATCTGCAGTTAACTACCACACATAAATTACTTACTAAACCACAGGATAGCCCTGCCCTAAAGTCCTTATTCTCTTACTATACTCCCAATAGGTCCCTAAGATCAGAGAACCAAGACCTCCTCCAAATTCAGAAACCTAAGATACCCACTGGTCAGCTGCTATGCTCCTGGGTAATAGCTAAAATCAGTTTTCCTCCAGCCATCCACACAACACAATGCACTGCCTCCTTCAACACCACCCTAGGCACACACCTTCACTCCAAATGGATCTAGAACTGCACTAAGCCTCCTGCAGCCATTACCTAGACCAAATATTTCTACACACTCTCTCTCTTTACCTATTACTACCAACGACCTCTCCTGACTTCCATCTTTATTACTCCCACCCTTCTTACCTCTACTGTTATCACTTTCAACTTCTTAAATGTTACTTCTCATATTCTTCCATTCATTTTCCTCTGATATCACTGCTATAGCCTCTTAAAGTCTTTCCTAGCTCTAAATCTCTGTCATTATCTGAGTGCTAAGCATTTTATATTCACCCATACTGCTACGTCTACTATAGTTGCACTACACTGTAATTTAGTTTATCGTGTGTTTATATACGCTACTTATATTCACCCCACCACTGTGTCAACTATAGTTGCATTACATTGTAATTACCTTATTGTACATGTATAAGCATTTTATACTCACCCATACTTTCACGTCAACTACAGTTGTACTACATTGTTAGGTTATTAAGTGTGTATCATGTGTGTGCGCTACTAAATGTACTACTGTTAAGAAACGTTTTTCCTCCCTCTGTGCAGTATATATTCAAAATGTGCCTCATCATTTATTTATTTTACATTTGTTGACCGGGCTAGTCTAACTGGATGTATGTCCATTTTCAGTAGAGGCCCGGGGAGATAAGCTCCAACACACACAATTCTAATAAAAATGTTGGTACAATATATAATTTAACAAATGATTACAACTCATTCCACAACTACATCACAAATCTGTCAAATACATTTAACAAACCATAATAATGAAATCACTACAAACATTGGTATTGTCTACAAGAACAACTTCTCTTTGTTAGCAAGGAAACTGGACTTAGTACAGAGAAGTAGTGGGAAGCAGTAGCTAGTAGCTAGTAATAGAAAGGGGAAGTTAGTCAGGATTAGTGCAGGGGCATAACCAGTGTGTTGTAAGGTATAATTTCAGTTTATATTTGAAAGGTGATATGGAGGAGAGTGATGCAAGTTCCCTGGGAAGTAGGTTCCAGTTTTTTTCCAACAGTGTTAGAGAACAGAGAGTCTCCGGCCAGGTTATTGGATTTACTTATGCAAACAAGTAGTTTATTTGAAGAGCGTAAAGGTATTAAGATTAATGTAGGGGGTTATGAGGGTAGAAAGTATTGGAGTATTAGTAGATTGGTAAAGGGTTTTGTGGGCAGTGGTAAGTTGGTGAAATTTTAGCTGATTTTCTAGCTCAAGCCATCCTAGCTGCTTTAAATTGTAACAGTGGTGGGTTCTAAATGGGTTGCCAGTGGCAAATCTGGAAATGTTGTTATTGTAAGATTCTTCAAGTTTGTTAAGGTTATTTTTTTGACAGATTAATATAAATTGGTGAGGCACAGAGGAGTTTAGAAATTAGATGGGGTATGAGCAATAGTTATTCTGGCTGCTGGGCTAAGGAAGGGTTTGATCCTGTAGAGTGAGCCCAGTTTTCTATTTACAGCTTTAATTGTGTTGTTAATATGAGTGTCATAGTTAAGGTTGCTGTCTATTGTTATTCCAAGGAGTTTAGTAGTTGGATCGGGAGATATGAGAGTACCATTATTAGATATGACAGTGAAATCTACTGGGAGGACTTCTGGGTATTGGTGAAGAGCAAGAGTTTTGTTTTTTTGGGGTTCAAGAGGAGGCAGCACTGTGTAAACCATTGTTCTACTGTATTAAACACCTTTTGGGTTAGTGACTGTAGTTCAGATGTTGAAGTGGCCAAGCATATTAATGTGGAATGAGCGTATTGTATACAGGTAGCCTGAGGAATTAGTGAGTGAAGGTCGTTAATAAAATTGAGACTAGAAGAGGTCCTAATATGGAGCCTTGAGAGACAATAAGGGTAATGGGGAGATGAGGAGATTGTCCCATAGCACAGCCTGCTGTCTATTATCTAAGTAGGATTGGAACATTTTATAACCGATGCATCTAGTGAAAGGGATTTGAGGATATTGATAAGTATCCGGTGGTTAACCATATCAAATGCTTTTGAAAGAAATAGAGTGCAGAGGAAAGAATATTGTTGTTATGGTTTTTATTAATGCTGTCAGAAAAGGATAAGAGGGCAGTGGTAGTACTGTGGAATGGCCTAAATCCATGTTGACATTTAGAAAGTAAGTTATTTTGGATTAGGTGGTCTAGTAGTTGACTGAGGATGCATTTTTCCATTATTTTTGCCAGAGGAGAAAGTAAGGCTATGGGGCGGTAATTAGAAAATTCGTTAGAGTTACCACCTTTATGTAGGGGGGATAATGTGAAAGATTTTTCAGATAGTTGGGATGTTACCTTTGATTATGGTTCTGTTAATCAAGATGGAAATGGGATAGGCTATAGATTTGGCTGCTATTTGCAGATATTCAGCAGGTAGTTGGTCAGCTGAGGGAGTAGTTGGTTTAAGTTTTTGGATAAGGGTGAGAATACGTGATGTTGGGACTGGTTGCAAGTGAAATGGAGGGGGTGGGCTAGTACTTGAGCTTAGCAAAGTTAAGCTATCAGGTACTAGCTGATTGGCAAGAGTTTGAGTGGCGTCTGTGAAAAAGGTATTGAAGGCATTGGTAGTTTGCTTGGGATTCTCATGGTCAGTGCTTTGTGGGGGTGGTGTAATGGAGTGACCTGGGTAAAGAGGTTTGTTAATGCTAGCCCAAAACTTTTGTGGTTTATTTTGGTGAGTTTGTTGGAGTTGCAAGTAAAAGTTTCTTTTATCTGTAAGTATGGATTTTTTTGTGTTATTTCCCAGCTGTCTAAATGTTTGTTGCTCTACAGGGTTTTTAGTATCTCACCATTTAGCCCAGTATTTATTTCTAAGTAGTTTTTTTACCTGGTTTCTTTTGAGAGCCATGGGGCAGGTTTAGTCCTAGTTCTGATAGAATGGGTTGGTGCATGGTGGTCTACAATGGCTAGGAATTTAGAATTAAAGTATTTTACAGCTTCCTTAAATGGGAGATATTTTATGGGTGACCAGTCACATGCCCTAAGTTCACTTTGGAAGAGATCTGGGTTAAAGTTTTTATTAGTCCGAGTTGTCCTGAGTGTGGGTGGGAAGGTTATATCAATCTTATGCCTGATAATACAGGTAAGTGAGTGGTCACTTACATCGTCAGGGAGGGTCCCTACTTCATATGTTTGGTGATGGTTATTTATGGGTATCCAATGTAAGGTACTTTCCTTTTTATTGGGTTTATTTATCCTGGTTGGGGAGGTAATGGTTTGAGAAAAGAACATATAGGTTAATGTAGGTAGCAGGTTGTCATTGCTACAGCATTTCCAGTCAATATCAAAGTCACCAAGGACCATAGTTTCTTGTGGGAAGTTTAGTGATCGCCAGCTTAGGATATTTTCCAGGGTGTTGGCGTTATTACCAGGAGGAAGATAGATGCAGATGATATATATGGATTTACGAGTATTAAGCTGAAATTTAGAAATAAGGATTTCGACATTAATGTCTTGAGGTGGTTTGTAGTCATAAGCAGTAACCTGAAATCCTGCTTTGTATAAAATAGCTACCCCCCCCTTTTCTTGGCTATACGATCTTGTCTTAAGATATTATATCCAGGTCGGATGACTTCATTGTCTTGAGTTACAGGTTTTAACCAGGTTTCTGTCAGACATAGGATGTCAGGTGAGTGTATATCCAAGAGAGCATGGAGTTGAGCAACTTTGTTATTTATGCTACGTATATTGAGATGTGCTATAAAGAGTGAGTTGGGAGGTTTGGTGGGGGGTTGTTTACTAGAGGGATTAGAGTGGTAAAAGTTTTCCTTGGACCTGGATTTGGATGAATGTCTCCATCTATTAAAAATCTAGGATCTGGAAGTTTATAGTATAGGTTTGGAGACTTCTTAGTTTTTAGATAATTATACCTAATGTGGGATAATCTATGATATCTTGCTGGTAGGTAGCTGGGTATAGATGTTATGTTTATGTGGTTTAGGGAGACAAGAAATGGTATGGCTGTATGCTTAGAGGGGTAGTGCAATTGTGGGCATATTGGGTATTCGTAGGAGGTTAGATGGTAGGCTGCTGTTAGAGAAGGTAGACGTATGACAAAGAGTAGCAGCATTAAATGTCTTGGGGTAGGTAGTTTAGACATTAGGATGATGTAGTTGTAATGTGCAAAATAGGAGGTTAGGAATTGTAGTATGAATGGTTAGTGAAAGGTGGGGGTTCTGGTGGGAGAGGTAGGGATGTACTGTACATTCTATTTTTGTTTGTTGAACTTTTCTCCCCAGGCCTCCACTAAAAATGGGCTCTGCTTGGAACAGTGGACTTTTCCAGTAAACAAATGCTAATAAATAAATAAATTCAGCAGTGTTGCATTTTTTACTAACCAAGAGACAGTCTGGTACATGTCTGGGCCCTATGTAGCTATTTTGTTGGTTTTGAATAGAACTTCTAGGACTTGGTCGACAGTAATTTTGGGGAAGGGCAGTTCAGTGAATTAAAGGAAGAAACATGGTGGGGTGAGTGGTAGGGGTGAAACTGGAACTGAATTTGTCATCCAGGATGTTGGCTATGGCTTCAGGATTAGAAGAGGTAGTGCAATGCTGGATGCTAATTCTAACACTGCTAATAAAGGCCTGGTTGTTGTACATGGATTAGGTGGTCACTTTCAGTTCATGTCCTTAAGCTTTATAATAAAGTCCTTGAGCTCTTTGCTGGGCTGCCTAAGGACTTTTTGTATGGTGGGAGCATGCTGAAACTTTTATAGGAAGGAAGCAGTTGTTCCTGTTATCATAGAGTTTATGTGGGAGTTTTACAGTACGGGTTTAGTCTTGAATTTCTAATTCCACTTCTGCTGAATGGGGATGGAATTCTTTATACACTGGTTTGGATGGGTATAGAATTAGAAGTGTATGCAGCAACCTTAGCACTTAAGTCAGTGGTTGGTGGAATTTTGAATTTCTACAGGCCCTCAGACAGGGATATTAGGTAGGCTTTCCCATAATCTCTGAAGGTGGTACATTAACTGGGAAAATAGCACTCATTTTTCAGGAGGAGACAGCAGTTTGTTTTTTATGTTTGATCTATGAGGGAATGAGAATAATAAGTCAGGCAGAGGCTTCATTTGTAAGGATGAGGTCAAGTATGCGGTCACCTCTGGTGGACAAGTATTTGATCTAGGGAGTTGGCATTGATAAAACTGAGTAATGACTGACTGCATTTACTTGTTATGTAAGACTTGTTATGTATGTTTAATGACTCTAGTTAAACTCAAGCTTAGCATATCATTATTAATTTGTGTACATTTCAATCGGAGTAGTTATCATGGTCATCAGGAGACACTGAAAGGGATCTGTAGTTGGTGTCAATGTGGTAATTGAATTCTAAATTGGTGTTATGAAGTATGTATCATGAGGTAACAGGAAGCAGATAAACACAGGTACTTCTAGGCACCATACCCTATTATGGTGGTATTGCTATCAGTACACTGAAACCAATTTCAGTAATTACACACATAAATAAGTTTGTTGGAGGGTAAGGAAGACCTCAATACTGGGCAGCTTTTTTTTGCTCAGTTTCTCAGACTCCTAGTGTTGAGCACTGCCATCTTAATGTAACACAGATTGGAGTTTGTTTGGCCGGAATGTCCAAGAGATGGCCCAAGTGTAAATAGATGCTCTGAAGTTAGAAAAAAAGTCTTAGCCACTATGCAGAAACTCTGAGAGATGCAAGCCTTCCCTCAGCAAGAGACTAATCTCTTGCCTCCCATGCTGACAAACATTGGACCTCCACGAAATGAAATCAGTTACCCATTGTTGAAGTGAGGTTTTCTTTTTTTTTTTTTGGTATTGTGACCTCATTCTCAGAGATAGCAAGATAATGCTCAAGAAGAGTGCTTTTCCTGTTTAGGACTCTAGCATGCAGAGCTCAGCCATGTCTCTCTGCATCTTTCTCGGGGCAGAGCATCTACAGCAGTTCACTACAATGTGGGCAAATTCATATTCACCTTAGGGTTGGAGGGACGTAAGGGCTCTGATCACCTCACCTATATTGACATGTGATGGCTGACCATTATCCTAACTTTTTAAACTGTATTTACCTATGGAGTTACCTGTTAATAGTACATTACCGTGTAAGA
Source organism: Protopterus annectens (assembly GCF_019279795.1). Classification (NCBI taxonomy): domain Eukaryota; kingdom Metazoa; phylum Chordata; order Ceratodontiformes; family Protopteridae; genus Protopterus; species Protopterus annectens. The sequence continues at coordinate 274,458,247 of NC_056737.1, forward strand.
CCACAGCCTCTGGAGATCTTATGTGAACTTAGAGCCAGAACATCTGATGTTAGGTATGGGGGAAAGTACAGGTGATGATGTGTTTGTGGAGATGGCATTATGTGGCTGACATTTGTCTAGGTGGGGTCTGCATGGCTTGGGTAGTGATTAAAGTGCATCTACTGCTAGGTGGCTGTGATGTGATGGTGAGATGCTTTTGGTGTGTGAGAGGCTAACCCCCAAATGGATGCTAATAAGTTAAATTGGTGACACCTTGGCTGAAAGGCTGATGACTGACTTTTTAGTCATTTCATCAGACGTGAGGCCATATACTCTGGGCAGTCAGATCAGGAGAGGTACTGAGCTGTCAGGTGATTACTAGTAGATGCTAAGTTGGATTACTTGGTAAATGTGATTTCTGGGCAGATCCAGGAAAGCACAATATTTAGCTGATTAAGCTACATGGGATGAACTCAGCTCCCACCTTCATATTAGCTCACATATATAGCTAGGTAGGTAGGGGATGAGGAGATGGAATGGATCCTGCACAAGACTGCAACATCTGGTGGTATCCAGTGATGTTGGCTTAATGTGGTCACTGCTTATCATGACAGCAATCCTAAATTAGTCTGGTGGACATTCGGGGTGAGGAAAAGATCTCTAGTTAAATAAAGGAGTGTTGGAGGCACAGGTTGCAGTAGTGTATGGCCTGCCTTGCTGTCCTCACAAAAAAAAAAAAAAACAAAACAAACAGGAAGTACAGGGATACCATACCACCATATTGCTTTTTTTAAAAAAATCCATCTGTGTGATCAAACAATGAATGAGTGCTAGTTCTTAGACATAAACTGTGCCTTCCAAATATACTTTTGTTGCACTGGGACTTATCGTGTGCTTAATTGCCTGGTGTCTTGCCGGTACTGCTTTATGTACATGAAAATGTCTGTCATGTAAAGTTGTATCACCACAATATACAAGATTTTCAAAGACTTTCAGTCAGCATGAGGCAGTTGTTAAACTGCCTCTGAGTTCCTAGTCAAGTAGGCCTAAAACAGGAGACAAAACAATCTGAACACATGTTGGCAGAGTCCAGTGAAATATCAGATAAGCAACTAAACACTTAACCTGATGAATTATTACAAGAGTAGACTAGGAGACCTGAATTCAACAGTAATTCACCTATTAAGTACTACCTGGCTTCAGCTAGTGTTGGTCTGACCACTGCTGCACACAACTAAGAGTCAATGTCCTTCTGCTAATTCTCTAACTAGGAGCAAAACAGCACTGATCTCAAGCTGGTTAGTGAGAAGTGGGCCACAGGCTGTCCCAATAGTTTTATCCCAAACATTGCAGGGAACAGCAGGCTTATTGCAGTCTTCTTTTGGTAGGTAAACTAGGTAGTTTGTTCAAGTAGCTCAGCACAATGTAGTACAGTGATATGCAGTGGTGTGACATTTAAACTCGAGAGTTTCCCACTGAAATCAATGCCCCCCCTTCTCTAATGAAGCAAAACAGCAAGACTAGACTCAAGCTGGAACATGAGAGTACAGGTCACAAGCTGTCCCAGATGCTGTAGAGGTCAGTAGGCGTGCTGTAGTTTTATCTTTGGTAGACACACTAGGTAGCTTAAACAGCAGCTGAACACAGTGCAGCAGAGATGCACAATGATCTGAAATTTAAACTGAAATGGCAACCAAACCAACTGGGAAAGTCTTACACATAAACACCCATTCAGAGACTGCTAGGAACCAATATCCCTGTGCTCCTTCTGTTATCAGGAGCAAAACCAAGGCACCGAGCCCAAGCTGGTTCATGAGAATCATGTCACAGGCCCTCCAGTGAGTAGTAGTCTTGGATGAGAATCATGTCACAGGCCCTCCAGTGAGTAGTAGTCTTGGATGAGAATCATGTCACAGGCCCTCCAGTGAGTAGTAGTCTTGGATGAGAATCATGTCACAGGCCCTCCAGTGAGTAGTAGTCTTGGATGAGAATCATGTCACAGGCCCTCCAGTGAGTAGTAGTCTTGGATGAGAATCATGTCACAGGCCCTCCAGTGAGTAGTAGTCTTGATCACTAGGCTTCTTTTAGTCTTTCTCTGGTAAATGCACTGAATAGCTTGTCCAGCAGCTTAGCACAAGTACAACAGAGTTGTGAAGTGGTCTGGACTTTAAACTGAAGGGGAGGGTACCACCAAAACATCAACCAGACCAGTTGGAAAAGAGACACACACACACACACACACACACACACACACACACACACACACACACACACACACACACACACACACACACACACACCACTCAATCAGAGATGGCTAGGAATCAATGTCCCTGTGTTCCTTTCCCACCAGGAACAAAACAGCACTAATCACAAGCTGGTTTCTGAAAAAATTAAGAGTTTCATAGGCTTTTGCAGGATCTCCAGTGATATTTAGTTGCTTCTAAATGTTATAGATTGTAAAACTAGATTGGAAATGTTAGTTAATGATGTAGTTATTGCAGTATTAACCCAGTGAGTGGGAAGATGTGAAAGAGATGGTAACTGAAATTTCACAATTCAGTATGCCTCTTCATATTAGTTAAAACCTGTACAGTTAGAATACCTGATATTTAACCTTCCAAAACATGAGTATTTATAACTCCGTCTCAGTAGTACCATTGGCTTTAGATTTCCCATTCACTGTGTCATTGACAGGTGGTTCTGCTTTCAAGTTAAGTAACGGTAGTAGCGAAATGTTGCCCTGTATGCTGTTCAAACCAGATTAAGCCAACGAGTAATCGCAGAGACTATTATCTGTTCATTAGCAGCAGCAGTGGTTATGTGCTACATTGAGGGAATGTCAGAATTATTTTGACTTCTTTCTGGAACATTCTGTAATTCAGTCAGTTTCTGTTTTTGTCTTTTACGTAGCTCTTGATGTTGCATCCAGAACAATATAACATTTGCTTGGAGAAACAGTATACTTATTATTTCTTTACTGCCACATTCTTGATCTTACACTTTTATGCTTACTCTTTCCTGTTTTAATAAAGAACATTTCATTATTCTGTCAATAGATTTTGATTCCTTTACTTTCTTGTAACAGTTGTTTTCTGGTACTAGTTTTGATTTAAGGTGATACCCATTAGTAGGCGAGTTGGGGTGGTCTTATTGATTGTAATGGAATACTATGGTATTATAGCTGGATAATAGTCATGAATGCCCCTGTTTTTTTGTCCTTTACAGCCTCTGCCATTCTGTCCATTGTTTAAAAGTTTCTGGGACTTGAGGTTACATATTTAAACTCCCAGAGTTGCTTAAACTTGTGAAATTCATGACTAACAAACCATGGTTCAGTGTCAGTGACTACCTCTTTTGGTATCCCATGGTTCATAAAAATGGACTTAAAAGGCAATCATTGCAGCTTACTTTGGTGAATCCTCCAGTTGCACAACCTGAAAACTTTTGCAGCAGTCATCATGCAACAAAATGCAAGATTTTAAACTGAAAAAATCACCACCACCCTTCATCTGCAGTAAAGTTTGAGTTTCATGAAGGCTGTGTAACTGTCTCTGATTTCTGTATAGATTGCAGACTTCATAGTCTGTAGCCATCTGTTCCAGTTGCAGTGTAATGCATGGCCAGCATAAAATGCTGTATTGGATTCAACTAAGCACATACCCTCTCTTATTTATGAAGGAATTTTTAGTTTGTTTCCGTTAAACAATAAATATTGAAACATTGACAGTTCATCTCTGTATGGAAAATAAGATTTGTTAATGAATTTTATAATTTTGTTGTATGGTCATCCTGACCATTACAGGATGGGGCAAATAGGGCATCTGTCCTGGGAGTAAACTTGCAGAGAGCGCAGAACATTAAGGGGAAAAACTAGTTTGGCAGTTTAGAAACAATTTAGTGCTTGTAATCAATTACAGACAGCTTGTAAACTGTCAGACTGTTCTGTTTTAAAAGGCATTTGTCTTTAAAAAACAGAACAGTTTGACAGATACTTTACAAACTGTGTAAGCATCCATCATCACAGTTGCTTGTAACAGCTTTTACCCTGTCAAACTGTTCTTTGTTAGTGTAGCAACAAGTTATTAGGTTTTTAACTCAAAGCTGCTTCAAAGTTGCTTTAAAACAGTGGTGCACAATGTTTGGCATGGTGGCCAAATCTGGCCCACCATGCAATACCATCCGCCCCCAGAGAGTAACCAATAAATTAAAAAAAAGTGAAAAAATGCTATGTCTTACCCCAGTCATGCAAACTTTCCAGCTCGTGCTTACTTACCTAATTGACTGCAGTTGCAAACACCTCTATTTTAGCCGCAGAAGTCACTATTCTTGTTTATAACTTGTAGTCTGTAAACAGAAGTAACTTTCTGCAAGAGTTAATAATAATAATAATTAATAAGTCATGGCTGCAAGCCAGAATAAACTTAAATGCAAAGTTGATGTAGAAAACAGACAATTTCATGACTGCTGTCTTAAGTAAAATGCCAGTCACCTGTACCTATTAACTCGTAATGACTTTGTTTTGAGGTGGCCCGCAGATGCATTAAGAATTTGTGTAGTGGCCCTCCCCACAAAAAGGATGTGCACCACTGCTTTAAAAAGACTTGGTAGTTTGCAGCTGCAGTTAAGTGATCATAATCACTTAGAGGAGGAGTCGAAACCAAATGGGTGTGTTGTCCATGGTAACAAAGCCCCTTGCCACACAGATGATCTTGACATAATGACATCAAAAGTAGTTGCAACTTGCACACATTCTATGCACAGGTTTTAAATCCTTGCATTTTTTTCAGCAGAACTTGGCAGCTGGGAACAGCCCAGAATATTTATAGGCCTCTCTAAGGCAAATCCTCTTTACATTCCTGTAGGACTGGCCTGCTTAATGAATTTTCTTTGTGCATACATTTTGTCAAGCTTGTGTTGAACTTTCAGGTTGTGTTTTTTTAATGATAGTAACATTCTCTGGACCCTTGCAGTCAGAGGTTTAGGGTGAAGGTGGCAGCCTCCTCAGGTGGAAGGTGCTGGGGGCTGGGATTGGCAGCACTGGTACTGGAAATGCCAGTAAGAGAAGTGAATTCTAATACTGCTCTACTGCTGCTAACTGAAGCACTTGCTTCAGTGCAGTGTTTTAATACGTTGTAGTTTGCCACTTGCTGCAGTGTAGCAAGCGGTTTGCTACAGCATTCAGAATTTAAAGGTTGAAGAAAGACAACAGCACAGAGGACATGGAGCTCCATAAGACAGAGAATTGACCTTTTTTTCTCCTCAAATTAGATCTGAAGAGGGGCACCAGATTAAGGATCATCACTGGGCATTAGATGACCTAGTTATGATTCTGCTTACAGGTGATTTATGTAGTGAATTTTTAAACATTCCTTGTACAATTTATGGTCTGAATAAGCTTAGGTAGATGTTACACCATACCTAATCACATTCATGATGCTTTACCACATTTTTGCACAATAATGATTGCTTTCAGTTGATGAAAGTATAGTTTATGCCCCTATGGAAACAAGATAATGCCCACTTACTTCAGTGAAATTATACAGATTTGACACTTGATTACGTTCAGCCTTATTCTTTTTTGTTTCAGCCTGTCAAGTAGTTTAATCAGATGTTGATCATGTTCTGGCTTACATATGTCACCAGTGATGATCATTGCACAATGTAGCCCTTTTAAAGTATTAGTAATACCTCTGTGAAATACTTGTAGAGTTAATAAGAGTCCGTATAGCAACTGCAGGGATTTCTATCTGCCTAGGTGTGTTGAAGGTGTACACACTGGAACTAGGTTAATTTGCCTTAATTTGCTTGAAGTATTAGTAGTACATAAACAGAAATAATGTGCACTGGGCATTGTCATTCTTGCCCTTCTGTTGTGTGACGTGGATAGTGTTCATCTTTGATCCATTTATTTAAATTTTTAGCATCTACTCCTATCCTTCTCTTGTTTAACTGCTATTGCCATACTTATTTACTTGCTGATTAGGTTCCGTCTGTTTCACTATGACCATCATAGTACCTGCTATAGCTACTTTGTAAGGCATGCAGTGCAATGTCGGCTGCCTTTCTTAATGACACTATCTAGTGCTGTCAGACTACCTGTCACTTCGGAGCACAGGAGCACCTGGTACACTATTGCATTGCAGGAGTTCCTGTGCACCATTCAAGATACTGTGAGTGGGACTGCACACCCCTGGGGGCTACTGTTCATGTCTGTGAATAGAAATGGTCACCAGTGGTTTACTCTACACAGGGCAGTTTTTGCATTTATGCATCTATGCCCAATATACCTGAATACCGAGAGCCATTTCTCTTTCTACAAATTTCTGTGAAATATCCATGTTCCATAAAGCTTACAAACTTAAACTTTGTGGTATGTGTTCTCATGTCTGAAGTCACAATATGTGCATTAAATATATATTTTGATTGCTCATTTGTTACTGGATATCTTGATTTTTCAGGAAGTTTTCAGAATAAGATTTACTTGTTTTATTTTTAGTAGATTTACACGTCATCCTACATTGTTTCTAATTCCCAACATTTATTTTATGTACTTCTAGCTAATAGCTTTCCAGTCATACATGTCATATGACAGTTAGACAGATTACCCACCCCACACACATCTAACTTTTTCCAGTGTCAGAGTGGCTATTCTTTAGTAGTTTGCCTCTGACTAAATCATTTCTGGTTCCACACACACTCTTCTGTCTCTGATTAAGTTAAGTAGTTTCATCAATATTTGTTTGTGTCTTTCGGCTTTTCCCGGTTAGGGGTCGCCACAGCAGAACTCCGGTCCGCTAATTATTGGCAGTTGATTTTTACGTACCAGCTTGCCAGGCCTGACGCACAACCTTCAACGAAGGTACACCCATTCGCGCATGCCTCCACGCAGAAGACGCTCTAGCTGAGAATCGAACCTGACAGTGTCTTACTGTGAGGCAACAACGCTACTGCAGCACCACCACCGATTTACAGTATTGTACCCAATGTTCATGATCAGATACATACTCCTCTTTTGATTGTTGGTCTCCCTGATTTCTAGTAAAGAATAAATACCTGACAATGTGGTACATTTTCTGTGTCTAACCATATGCTTTGAATTTACGTTTAAGTATAGGAGTCTTTCCTTTCTCCTTCTCTGAAAGGTTAAAACTGTTAAAATACTTTGCCTTTTCCCAGGGACATGAAGAAACATGATATTTTGAACATGTTCTAGTTTGTCAGTCTGTCTGTTTGCCGTGAGGTAGAGTTCTAAATATCGAATTTGCAGCTTCCAGTTTCCAATCAGTTCTCCTGCAGGTTTAAAGTTGTTGATATTTGCAGAAAAAAGTGGTATGGAGCACCCTCTGGTGGTCCAGTAGTATGAAAAAAGAGTTTGCAGGAGCAAGATTTTGACACTAAATAACAAAACATAAAATCATGGATTCTTTAAACATTTTCAGGTTGGAAAACAAAATATTTAGATGTTTTTCTTTTAAGGTGGAAAATATTACACAGCTTTGAAAGAATATGCTTGGGACTGAGGTCAGACTCTGTGTCAACATCTGTCCAAACAAGTTTATTCTGACAGTGTTATAGCATCCAGTGTCTACTGACATAATGTTGCATTTATAAAATAAGCTAGTTAATACAAATATACAGGATGACCAAATGGAAAAATTGACACGTAGACACCATAGCAGTTTACTCTAGACTGAATTAAATAGTAATCGCCTGACACAGTATGATAAGCTCTCTTAATGAAGTATTCTGCAATTAGTATAATTTTATATATTGTCATATGTGATGCCATGGTAGACTGATCATTTCATTGATAATATGTGACAGTTAAGACTTATTTCTTTTTAGTTTTCTGACGTTGTTGTTGTTTCTTTCGGCTTTTCTCTGTTAGGGGTCGCCACAGCGGAACTCCGGTCCGCTAATGACTGGTAGTTGATCTTTACGTGCCGAGTTACCAGCCCTAATGCGCAACCTTCAACAAAGGTACGCCCATTCACACATGTCTCCACGCAGAAGACGCTGTAGCTGAGAATCGAACCGGACAGCGTCTTACTGTGAGCTGACAACGCTACCGCAGCACCACCACCGCGGGTACTTTTAGTTTTCTGACGTAATTTAAGAATACCTTATTATTGCTTTCAGTCTTTATCAAGTTGAGTTCATAGCTAGATATATAAGATTTGATAAATAGTTTCTGTTCTTTATTTAATCGAGTTGTTGCATATCTAGGGTAATTTGTGAAAGCTATATTTATTTATATATGTATTTATTTTTTGTATTTGTCTGTATATTTGCCTTAGTAGTATGTGCTCATGACTGCAGTACTTATTATTATGGAATTTTTTATAGTATCCTGTGTAGATTCATTTGGGTCATTGAAGACAGTATTCTAGTCTTTCACACCTACACACACTGGTAAACTGTAGGAAGGATGATTCATTTTTCACTGAGCTTTATTTACTCATAACTTAAAAATGGTGGTGTTATTAATCTTTGTTAATTATGGAGGATGTAACCAAAGATGGAGAACAAAAAGAAGGTTTGTCAGTGTATTATTAAAGCGGTTTCCTTTAGTAAGGCGTTTCATTCTGGAACATACCATTTTCTTGTATGTTACTACCTTTTGTGCGGTATTTTGATTGCTGTGTTTAATCAGCTTTGCATATTTTTCCTGAAGCGTGGTCTCCAATTTGTATAAAATATTATAGGTAAGGGCTTGCCAATTGTTTATTTAGGAGTGCAGACTTCTCTTTAGCTATTGGAGATCCCCAGCCATCCCTTCTGATTTCCTGCTTGCTTTGTATTACTGTCTGACAGTCCATCAATCTTAATCCTGTAAGGACTTTCGGTTACTCATTTTCCCTGTTTTGTATCCTGTGCCAAGGTTTCTTTTTCTAGTATCAGCATTGGCTTTAGGTGATTTGGCCACATCAATTTAACGTTGATGTGACACCCTGACTCCATGTAAAAATGAGAAAAAAGGAGGTTGATGACAATGACTGGAAGTGCAGCATTTTCTGTCCACATTTTAGGTATACCACAGATTATTGGATAATTTGCAGAGACAAGCAATCCTGCAAAGATACTGAGGGGCAACAGTTGAACACCACCATTGATTCCTGAAGTGTCCTACAACCCTCCTTCCCTCCTTAAACCACTGTTACGTTGAGCCATAGTGATAAACTAGGCTGTAAATGAATCTGCACTTATCATTCAAACCCAAGTAATTTGTTAATCCTAACTGCATCATGTGGAACAGCACTGAAGAATTTCTGCAATCCAAGTAACTGATATCTATCATACCTTCCCCTCCATCATCTTTTTCCTGATTCATATTGTGTGACACGATGCCATTTAGGCCACAATGATCAGGTGTAGGTCAGCTGTGTAAGTATGTTATGTATGAGTGCCATTTCAGATATAAAAAAAAAAGTGTCTAAAATGACTGTTGTACAATGCTGCAGTACTAGAGGGGCAAACCTTTCCATATCCACATGTAGGAGTATCCATATTTACTAAATCAATCTCGTACAGCTTGGAGAAGAGATTTGCCCACTTCTGCTGACTGCTAGAGAGCTGGATTTCTAACCAAGCATCCAAAGCCAGGTTTCACACATTTAGTCCTCAAGTGTATTGTGCTGCGTCTCTCATAATTCATAGGATAAAGACATTACACAGTCATTCCTTCAATTATACTTTAGTTTTTGTGCAGATTGTTACTATAGAAACAGGGTTTTAGAACTTAGTTATTTTTATTTGTTTGTTTTCTTTTCACCTTGGCTTTTCACTTCAGTCTTGCCACCATTATAGAAAAAATAGATTATTTTCCCTTCTCTGTTTCTGCAAGATCATGCCTCCACTCTTGATGTAATAAGTTCTTACCAAAAATCACTCTGGCCTTTTAGAAGTATAACTCTGATCTAATTTGTTTATCCTCTTTTATGGCTGCTTAATGTTATTTAACCTCAATGAAAATAAACACTGTTCATAGGTTCATACTAAGCTAACTGCCCTTGTGAGCCATTGTAAGCCTAGCCAATTATCCCTTGTGAGACTCAAACCTGCACCTTGTATTTGTAAGGCAAACAACTTAACCATTAGGCCACCCTCCCATCCCTCTGTAATCTTGTCATTTGCATGACTGCCGCAAATTCTTGTTTTACTCTTTTATTTCCATTTTTACTGTAAAATTAGTCAGAATTTGTTTTCATATAGTTATTGCTGTTAGTTTCTGACAACTAGACCTGTTAAAAATTAGACTGTTTAATGGATATTCAGATGAGTAACAATCCACAAAAATATGGTCTCTTATGTGAAAGAATGCAACTTGAATTTGCACATTCCCTCAATGTTCAAAACACTGAACTGAATTTTATCACTGGGAATCTTTTACTAGGAAAATTAAAAAAAAAAAAGTTATATCAATTCACACAGGTCTGCACCAGCTTCGTATCTGTTTCATTGTTACAAGTTTGGTAGACAGGACCAAGAAGAAATAAACTTGTGAAGACACTGCTGCCAGCCTATTACTGTAAACACACATGCAGTACCAATTTTCCATGGCAGAATCACTGCATGTATTCCCTAAATCATCACTGCATTGTTACTTTTCCCATTCCTTTTCTTTTTCTTCGTGTGTAGTTCCTCCTAGTGGATTAATGAGCTAGCGACTGGGGCACTGTGTAACCTATTGACTGGAGCAGTGTATGGTGAAGTAACTTGGGTAGCACATGACCCAGTGACTGTTGTAGCATGTAACTTGGTGATTTGGCAATGCATGGTCCAATGAGTGGGACAGTATATAAGCTAAAAACTGGGGTAGACTATAGCCTAGTGGTGGTGAAAATGTATGGTCTAATGACTAGGACAGAACAACTCCGTCGTTTGTCTTCTCCAACACTACCCCAGAACGTCATTACTGTTTGACCTCTAAGTTTTTAACTTTATCCAGTTTGCCTTTGTTATATCTTCTGTGATCAAACCTGTATAAACCCATAGAAACACATCATTTTGTATGTGCACCTTACTCTGGTCCCTTTGCCCAAGTGTGAGTTGCAAAGTTATGGCATGCATTTTTGGGATCTGTAGTTTTACCACACTGATTGATCAGTGAACCTGTTTTTTTTTTTTTTTTTTGAGGAAAGGTTGATTATTGTAAGCCTAGAAACTAGTGTCAAAAATGCTGAAGCTTATATGAAAAGTGGTTTAAAGAAATTGTTGTAGATAATGAATGTTAAGTGTTTTCTGAAATGTTAAGTCTATGTACACCTTGCATTTAATGTATATGCACATCACTGGTTTTGTGTTGGGTCTAAGCTGTGGTATTGCCATGTCTGATGGAATAGTGTCTGTATCTTGAAGGCTTGTACAGTATATATTTTAAAAGGTTCCAATTCACTGTATTGATAGTCTGAGCATCTGTGTCTGAAATGTCAATCTTTTTAATCTTAGGGACATAAAAGGAAGAATTGGAAAATGAGAAGATTTGTTCTTAGGACAGAACCTGCATACCTACATTACTATGACCCTACTAAGGTGAGTGCTAGTTTCTCTTTAGGTGTGTAATTTACTCTTCCAACAACTAGCTGCCATTAATACTGTTAGCCTTGGACCAGGAGCAGTGCTTTGCAGTGCTGTTCAGGTAGATGTAGGTAAACATGAGGAGGTGCTCTACCATGAAAAGACTAGTAGTTGGGACTGGTCCTGAGAGACAGTACCATGTGATGTAAAACAGCGCAAGAGTCAAAGCTGCTGTGGTCATTGCTGAGCACAAGGGGCAAAGCTACTGAAGCCATTCATTTTCAGATTATGCTCTTGTACTGACAGTAATTAGCTCAATCTCTGAGAAGTAACAGAATATTATAACTGCTTCCCATGTCTGTACAGTCACACCACATGTACACCCCTGCTCCTGTTCAGTGGATTTAGAGCATTGTAGTAACATGTAATTGAATTGTGTACAACAGATGTTATCGGTTTGATTTCTAGCGCTTTCACTTAATCTGGGTTCAAAAACAGTGGGAGAATTCAAGAAGCATGAATTAGGTTTACAGGAAGTTCTAGTAACAGAGAGAAAATTATAGTTGTTAACACTAAATAAGAGATTTTTATTTATTTTTATTGTATTTGTCTTTTGATAACTGGGAAAGTCTGACTGATCCAGTGGCTATTTTCAGAGGAGGCCCAGGGAGAAAAGCTCCACAATAGATTAGATTCAAAAACAATTAGACAACATATTACATATTTTACAATGAATTGGAAAGACTCCACAAAAACACACACAAAAACATTTTACAGTAGCTGTTAACTAATTATATAAAAGGGGAGAAAATCCTCACAACAGATAAAAACACAAACAGATTGAAATGGATTTACAGACATATTAAGAATAAAATATTAACTGCAAAAAGCAAGACACACTGCAGAAGTGGATAGAGTATGCCAAGCAAACTAATACATTGTTCAAAATATTGGTTATATTTCTCATAATGTATGGAGGTGGAAAGTAATATTCTCCTGCCAAAATAGACAGAGGAATAGATTGAGATGAGGAGGAGTAATGAGCAGGAGGGAAAATTATGGATATGGAGGGAGAGAGAGTTGATTATTATGGAGGGAGAGAGGATTATTATTAGAAAGTTGAGAAAGGTGATAATGTTATGGAAGGACATGAGAGAGGAAAACAGAAAGTGTCAGCTGAAGAGGTAAAAGAGCATACACTAGCAGCATGGTATCATTAAAGTGAAATCCTCTTTTGATGGTAGGTCATTACTACCTGGTAAGATATGAAGGTGTTCATGAATTAAGAGTGAGAATGGCATAGTTATAGTGAGTCAGTGGACATGCATCTGTTTTCAGGGTTGTGCAGGTACAGATGTCAGATATTTTTTTAGATTGGTCTTGAAATTAGAAAGGTTTCTAGTATGTTTTAGGGATAAGGGGATAGAGTTCTAGGAATGGCTTACATAGCTGAAACAGAGAGAGTTTCCTTGCTGAATGATATGGTTTGTAGTTAGCGAGGAGCATTTTGTTTTCAGATCAGATTGATCTAGAAGGGGTGTACATATGTAATAAGTCTAGTAGGCCTTTGCTTTGTTCTGGTTTGTGTATTAATTTGTGGACTAGGAGTAGTTGGGTCTAAGTGAGTTGGGGTCTATATCATAACTCAGTGAACCCTCCGTTCATTGAACCCAAAACCATGAAAGTTCACTTAAGTGAACAGTCACAGCAATGAATGGTTTACACAGAATAGAATTAGTTGACCAACATTGCGACCGTCGCATTCGCCGCCCTATGTCAAACACACTCGGGTGGGGGGCTGTGCCCCCCACAACACACACTGACCCTACCTATAAATACCAGATCCGAGATCTCACTACATTGGGGAAGAGGAAATTTCCTGATGTTTGCCAACTAATTCTATTCCCTATCTAAACCATTCACTGGTATGAATGTTCACTTAAGTGAACTTTTGATGTTTTGGGTTTGATGAATGGAGGTTTGCTGACTTGAACCTTCGATTACATAATATAGATTCGGTGAGCTGCTTAGGTAATTCATGCCAATAAAGCTGTTTTAGGACTAAGCAGTGATGGGTTCTGTTTGAGTTAGTGGAAATTTTTGCTGTTTTGTTGTAGCATTAGTTTAGTTTATTTTGGATGGAAGATTTAAGATTAAGCAGTACCGAGGAGCCATATAGTAAAGTGGGGAGCAAGAGTGTAGAGGTCTGGAGTTTCCTGGATGAGTCATTAAGTAGTTTTTGTTCAACAGAGTGTCCTTAAGTTTTGGTGATTTTTGATAACCTTTTGCACATGCAAGTCAAATTTCAGGTTATAATTTGTCATGCCTAGTAGCTTGGTATGGGAAATTACTTCTATAGGGGCGTTATCAGAGGCTGTAATTGAGAAAGTTCGTCTGAAGTGTTTTGTGTGAAGCTTTTGGGAGGGTCGAAGCTGGGAGTTATTGAGCCAGCTTTCAACCAATGAAAATGACTTTTGGGGTGATGTGTTGTAGAGTAATTGAGTTACTGGAAGAACAGATTAATGTGGAATTGTCAGCATATTGTTTGAGGGATGCTTGACTTTTAGCGGAGTGTAGGTTGTTGGTAAATATGTTGAAAAGCAGTGGCCCTACTATGGAACCTTAGGGAACACCTGTTTCAGTGGGTAGGAAGGATGAGCAAGAATGAATCCATTTAACAGCTTGGAGTCTATTTGGAAAGGTAGCTGGAGAACCAGGTGTTTGATAGGTGATTAAACATCCTTTCATTAGAACCATGTTGAATCAAGCCCAGTTCAAAGTAAAAAAAATATTCAGTCCACAAATGAAGGACCAAAGACAGTTTAATTCAGCATAAATTGGTCAACATTCTGCACTATTGGCCTTCTCTGATTTAAAAAAAATATATAACCATCATTCAATAAAAGAAGCTGCAGCTTCTAAGCAGCTAGATTTGCATGTTTGTTAAAAGCAGGTGACTGATTAGTGTATTAAAAAAAAGGTGGATGCTATAGTCTCTGTTTCCAGAGAACACAGCATTAATCACAAGAAGTACTGATTTAATTGACCTTAAAGTGTATGTTATCAATACAAATACCCTTTTACTAAAATAGCGGGAGAGAAACTTGACTATAATGAAGACGGACAGTCTGTCTAAACATGCTTTCCTTAGTGACTAAACTTTTGGTAAGAATTTTTTTCCAAATGGTTTTGACAACAGATAATAAGATTGTAGAGTAAGACATTGAATCATGGACTGTTGCGTAGGGGTGCGAGAGCAAGAGGTAAGATCCAGGCATAACAACCCCCCCCCAACAAACTGCAGTTGTAGATAGAATTAAACAAATGGTGAAAAAGCGTGTGTCTGATGGCTCACCAGTTCACCATAATACTGCTGCAGTCCACATGGCTGCTTTTCATACCAATTGTTTGTTGACTGAACTATAAAGTATCTCCACTTTCAGCTAGTGATTGCTATGCAGCAGCACAATTAAAGACACCATCATCTAAGTCATAGTACATGCAGTAGGTCAGCAGACTTGGCCATGGTGTCCGCAGCTAGAGCGAAACAGAGTGAATGTTGACTTTTGTGCATGTCAAGGTTGGGTACCATTTCCACCTCCTGCAGGCAGATCAGCTGAAGGGCCATGTAACTCACAAAAAGCTGATGATGAAAAAGATGAGGGCAGATGAAAATACAACCACAACCTCATAAAAAATGAAAATCACAATGTTTATTCATGTGGAACCAGTGAAATTGTAGTTTTTATGATTTTGAAATAATTCATACAGAAAGCAATAAATGCAGTGTGTTTGTGGTACTCAAATGCATTTGTTAGAACAGGCCTGTTGATCTGTTAACTTTTTATATTTAAAAATTGTCCCTGATTCTTGAACGACTTTAAGAAGCTATTGGGAAACTGATCTTACCTTAAGAATAAACACGTGAGTTTTAAATAATTCATACAGCAAGCAGTGCATGCAGTGTTTGAGGTACTCAGATAAAGTTGTTCAAGCACATATTAAGCAAAGAAGGTGATTTAAAAGCTTGTAACTATTTCATCTGTGACTTTTCTCATGGTGGCCGCTATCAAAAGCTTCAAACACTTCATTAATGTTACCTTCCCTTTGAGAACATCTCTTCACTGTCTCACAAAGAATTAAATGTCCTGTCTCTGCTTTACGCTACTCCATTCAGAATTTTCCCCTCCACATGCGCCTATGATCCTGATTGGTCATTGTACAAAGCTGAGCTAAGTAACCAATGACAGCAAGATCACAGCATCATATGTGGCTAGGGAATGGCTCTTATTAGTTTGGCATGCTACCCACCAGTGCTTTTGTACTGGTTGCTTTATCTCACAGCCCAACTGGATTCCATAGTGGAGACAGTTTATCTAATGTAACTCAGCAGGTAGAGATAAAATTAGCTGTAGCAGCCTGAATGTAATTAGGAAGATAAGCACGATTGCTGGGCTGTGTTTGAAAATGCAGCTCTGTAGCCAGCAATGTAAAGAATACTCTTTTTCACAATAAAACATATCCTCTGATACTGTTTTAACGACTTGGCATAATCTGCACACATCTTGATATGTAATTGACAATTACAAAAAAAAAAAGAAGTTTTCTTGCCAAATTTGGAGGGGTTGTAGCCCAACAGCACCAACTGCTCCATGCAGTTAATGGCCCCACTGCATTCTGAATGCCTACTGTCAGAGACTGATGGAAAGTGGTTTCCATCCCAGGCGAAGAGGAAATGGCATTCACCTCAGCCTGCTATGAGATGGCTGCCACCTCAGACTAATGAGAGACGGCTACTGCCCCATGTTGACAAGAAATAGTTGCTGCGCACACTGACAGAAAATTACTGCCTTCCAGCATGAGAGAAGGCAGTTACCATACAGTGCTTAATTTGGTATTTTTTTCATCTCCTTGACATCACATCAGTTTTTAAACAGACACTCCTGCATTTGATACACTGTCACTGAGGCAGTGCATGAGTCACTTGGCTATTGAAATCAAGGCAAGCAATTTCTAGCACCTCCTTTGTGGGATTAGTGCAAATTAATTGTATTGTTTTGGTAACTTACATAAAGATATTTTTCTGTGCTTTATACTTAATATTTCAAGTACTATTTTTAATACAAAGCATCAAAAATACATAGCATAAAGTTGCCTAACTAAAGGAGATTTTCTTTATTTTTCAGGATACTGTTCACCCTGTTGGTGGCTTTCCTCTAAGGGGTTGCTTAATTTCTGCATTAGAAGATAATGGAGTTCCTTCAGGTATGACTGGTTCCAAAATTTAAGTATTGGCTTGTTCATAATCACAGTTTTTACAGGCATTGCTTTGTATCCAGAGTGCAGAAAGTCTAGCTGAGTCCAGATGAAATGTGGGAAGAATTTGTCAAGTCCTTCATGTAAGAACTGTGACAGATGTTGATTTTATTGTCTGGGGGGGGGGGGTTCTTGCATTTATAGGAGTCTGGAACCTATAAAATGTAGCTGTTTTGTAGAGAGGATGTTTTATTTCTCTAGCTACGCTGCACAGATTACTGAAGTCAGCCAGTGACAGAGGTTAGCAGTGGCTTATTGTGTGGAGGATGAGCTGTAGTGATTATCACATACACTGTGAGCAGCTTGATGGGTACATGGTGAGAGCCTTACAGCTCCACTGTCTCACTGGGGATTAATCCTGACCTTTGTTCACTGTCTGTAGGCAGTTTTGTATGTTCTCCCTGTGTCTGTGGCCCTGCTATTTCATATAGAGTGTGTGCGTGTGAGTGTGTGCATGTGATTGTGTGTGTGTGTGTGTGTGTGTGTGTCACCCAGAAGTACCAGTTCATTTGTCTGGTTAACAAATAGATAAAAATAAATAAAATAGTTACATAATTCAGCTGCAACAACAACAACAACTTTCACAGGATTGTCTTCTGTCTCGCAGTAACCCCACAGCAGACTTTCTGGCCTTCTAATTATATTTTCAGTAGTTCCCATTAATTCCATACTACAACATATCCAAGCCCATCCCTGCCTATAGTGAGGACCTTGCTGTTCTCGTAATCCTGAGGAATAGGACCTTTTCCTACTTAACACATTCCCCGCTGTGCTTACAGTGGTGCCACCATGGGCATAAGCACATCACTGGGCTTGTTCCACCTCATCTCACAAGTGAGAGCTGGTGCTTATAGTTGTGCAGTCCGGCACAGTTGATCAGTCTAAGCCCCCACTATATTAGTGCTTTGGCAGAAACTCCTCCCAAGCTGTCTCTGAAAAAAAGAGAGCAGGTCAAACACTACTTTATCTTTCCTTCCTCCTCTGCTGTAGTCAAGTTTTTTTCCCCCCAAACCTGGACTGTCAGTAAAGGTGAGCAGATGTCTTGTTTTTGTGCTACAACCTGGCTCTAAACTGCTGTCAATTTTGCAGACCATATATCTGATTTTCAGCTAGATTAACACCCAACCACCAGGAAGTGAACCCAAGGGAAGCGTTTTCATAGACAAAAAGAAAGTAGAAACAAGGCAAAGCAGGAAAAGTCTTCTGTTGTGGTTATCATGTAATTCATTTTTACAAAAAAGTGAAATTCAGAGTCCAATTCTGCTTTTTTACACCAAAGAAAATGTTTGTGTACTTGTGTGGTAGGGGGATACGAATATTATGAATAACTACCACTTATAACTTATTTGCCTTCTCTTTTTAAGTATCACTCTGCAGACATTACTATGCCTGGTTTCAGCCCTTCTTTCAGAAGCTGTATGTGATACATATTGACGTGAGTGCAATATGCACTTAAAACATGTTAAATAATGAAATACAATATAAACAATTAAACATGCAAAGAAACAAAGAATGAGAAATAGGGCAGCTGCAGTTCTGACATGCAAACATTTCTTTCTGTGTATGTAACAGATACATATACTATCTGACTGTATGTATGTTCTCTATGCACACATACAAACATACACATGTATCTGTAACTGTATTTTTGTATGTATCTATGTATTTATATATATATATATATATATATATATATATATATATAGATATATATATATATATATATATATATATATATATATATATATATATATATATATATATATATATATATATATACTGCGGTGGTGGTGCTGCGGTAGCGTTGTCGCCTCACAGTTAAGACATTGCCCGTTCGATTCTCAGAGCGTCTTCTGTGTGGCGACATGCATGAATGGGCGTTCCTTCGTTGAAGGTTGTGTGTTAGGCCCGGCAAGCCAGCACGTAAAAATCTACTGCCAGTCATTAGCGGACTGGAGTTCCGCTGTGGCGACCCCTAACCGAGAAAAGCCGAAAGACACAACATATATATATATATATATATATATATATATATATATATATATATATATATATATATATATATATATATATATATATATATATATATATATATATATATATATATATATATATATATATATATATATATATATATATATATATATATATATATATATTATGGGTTCCCTTTTTAATTTCAAAATGCTGAAATCCAGACTGTCTATATTCACCAAGGATATTCACACCACCAGGTTAGTTGCCCAACACAATGCGTCTGAAATTCTCCAGGTAAGGCTGCAATCCAAATTGTAGTTTGCTACAGATCCCCCATCGTGCCCCAAGATTCTCACTACACCTTTCTAAACATATTGGAAAATATTAATATACAACCAAACACCCTAATACTGGGTGATTTCAACTACCCTGCCATTAACTGGGAAAACTACTTGTGTACCAACACCTTTGCCCAACGGTTCTTGGAATTCATAAATTCCAATGCCCCTCGTGTACCAACACCTTTGCCCAACGGTTCTTGGAATTCATAAATTCCAATGCCCTGGTTCAACTAATCCATAGTCCCACCAGGGGCTCCAATATCCTAGACCTGGTCATTACCAACATGGGAAATCAATGCTCCACACCTATGGTCGCCCCCTTGTTGGTCAGGTCAGACCATAAGCTAATCACTCTTAACATCCACATCCCACCCCCACCCCCCAGTAAGGAAACCTCCATAAAAAACTTCTCCAAAGCCAACTTCATGCTACTCAAGTCAGAAGTTACAAACTTCATGACACCCATGAATACGGGAAATGAAAGTTCGACTGCTGAGTCCTACAATAAGGCACTGTACGAGCACATCCACTCATGCATGAATCGTGCTATCCCAAATAAACCAAGATACTCTCCTCCAAAAAAAGGAAGCCAGTCTGGTGGTCCCCTGCCATAAACAAACTTTACAACAAAAGGAAGAAACTGTTGCAGAAAAGAGGAAAATCTCAGGATGCAAAAAACTCCCTTACCAGCCTCAGTAAGAAGCTGAGATCCCTCATTAAATCCTCCAAAGCTAGTTACAAAAATAAAATTGCCAAAGATTCCAAAGACAACCACAAGGCATTCTGTAACTATGTCAAGAATCTAAATGACATTGCTCAGATCTGCTCTGAGCTACAACAGAATGGCATTAAATATACTGATCCCAAGGATATTGCCATTATCCTGGCAGATCGATTCAGTGCCAACTTCAACCCCCTCTCACCCCCTAAATGGCCCATCTTAATACCGGAAGATTGCCAAATTCCGGTAATAACGACCACACAGGTAAAAAACGCACTCTCCAAAGTTAAGAATCCATGGGACCAGATAACATCCCGGGCTGTGTACTACATGAACTACAAAATGAACTGGCACCTCACCTAAGTGTCATGTTTAATCATACCCTCACCTCAGGCTTCGTGCCCACTGAGTGGCACACAGCTACAGTTATCCCACTCCACAAGGGGGGATCCACCTTGGATCCCAGGAACTACCGCCCCATCAGTCTGATGAGCCTGATCTGCAAGGCCATGAAATGTATTATCATGGAACTTATAAGCAAAGACATTGGCAACCTTAACACTGGACCCCCCCACCCTCGGTTTGAGTCCGTGAAGGGTCGATCTTATCTCCTGAACCTGACTGACTTCTTCGAATCAGTCTCCAGAGCCATGGACGAGGGTAAGGCAGTCCACACAGCCTATCTGGACCTCACCAAGGCCTTTGACACCCCACTCTGGAATCGTAGATAAACTTACCAAGCTGGGCATTAATCCCTACGTCACTCGATGGGTTGCCAACTGGCTTACTGACAGAACCCACACTGTAAAAGTAGCTGACTCCAAATCCAGCTCCAGACAAGTGGAGTACCTCAGGGTTCAGTCCTGGGACCTCTCTTGTTTGGCATCTACTTCTCTGAAGTACAGGCCAAAACTTAGGGACTCTGGCTAACAAAGTTTGCAGATGACTGCAAACTGGGAGCCATTATTGAATCCCCAAATGATGTGGATACTCTACAAAAGGGCCTTACAGAAACAGATGCTTTGTGCCAGAGCCATGGGCTCAAGCTCAATGCCAAGAAATGTATAGCTATCCCCTTTGGGAAAAAACATGTACCCATGAATTACCACATAGGTGGCAGTACACTAAACACCGAAAGTGTGATAAGAGACTTGGGGACACAGATGGACAGTGGTCTCACCTTCAATAACCACATCGCCACAACAGTCAGGAAATCCTATGTGGCACACCTCATCACTAAAGGCTTTTCATCCAGAAAAAAGGAGGTCATTGTCCCACTGTACTCATCCCTCATTAGACCCATTATAGAATGCAGCGCCCCATTTGGTATGTACCCCTCAAGACATCTGCAACAACTGGAAAGGCCGCAGAAATACCTCCCTAAAAGAATCACAGGCCTAAAGCAGATGCCCTATGCTGACCGCCTTAAACACCAGCTATACTCTGTCGCATATCGCCTACTCCGAGGCAATCTCTGCTTAACATACAAGCCCATGTCAAACCCAGAGCTGTTGGACATGCTACACGTAAAGAAATCCCAATCCCTCAGAGCCACATGCTCCAGGCATCTAAACCTTGTCATCACAATAAACAAAACATGCTGGAGGGATAGGTTCCTGACCCAGAAACTCCCCAGACTATGGAATAGACTGCCCATACATGTCAAGCAGAGCGTCTCTTTGGCCCTCTTCAAAAGGAACCTTGACGATTGGATGGGAGAAAGGAAATTCACCCCGGGGATCAAGTCAGTCACCCTGCTAGACAGGGTTCTAGGGAAGTAAATAGTGTAGGAAGAAATAGCCAGAGAATTGTTATGGCCAGGCTTGTATAGGCCCTAGGGCCGATAGCCCAGTACCAACCTATGAACCTATAAAATACTGAAGTCTTGAAATACTGGTAAACCAGAAACACGAAATTCAAAATCCCGAAATACGGAGATTTTTAATTAGAGCTTCTGGTGTTGTGGTGTGTGAATGGTAAGATGTGAGTTTGGGTATGTATGTGTATGTCTGTTGGTTAGGGGCTTTAGTGTCTGTCAGTGTGTGTTTTGACTGCGATGTGTGTGTGTGTGTGTGAGGGTGTGTATAATGTGTGGGAGTGAGTTGCTTGTGTGTGTCTGATTGTGCAATCTGGGAGTTAGTATATACAAGTGGGGGTGTGTGGGGGCACAGGGGGGCTTGCCCCCCTGCTTATCTGTAGTGTAGGATGTTTGAGTTTGGGGGAAGTGGTGTGCTTGTGTGTGTTCTATCTGTAGTGTAGCGTTGGGATTTTGAATTTCGCGGTTTTAGGATTTCGGTGTTTGGTGTCTTCGGCTATGTAATTACTGAAATACTGAAATTCGGGATTTCAGTAATTCGAAATTACATAGTGAATCCATCTACATATATATATATATTGTGTAGTGGAAGCTAGGTTAAGAAGGGAGGTGATGATTAGTTATCAGCAGTATGGTTTCATGCCAGGAAAGAGCACTACAGATGCAATATTTGCTCAGAGTGTTGTTGGAGAAATACAGAGAAGATCAGAAGGAGTTGCATTGTGTCTTTGTGGACTTAGAGAAAGCATATGACAGGGTGCCTAGAGAGGAGTTGTGGTATTGTATGAGGAAGTCGGGAGTGTCAGAGAAGTATGTAAGAGTGGTACAGGATATGTACAAGGGTAGTGTGACAGCGGTGAGGTCTGCAGTGGGAGTGACAGATGCATTTAAGGTGGAGGTGGGATTACATCAAGGATCAGCTCCGAGCCCTTTCTTATTTGCAATGGTGATGGACAGGTTGACAGACGAGATCAGACAGGAGTCCCCGTGGACTATGATGTTTGCAGATGACATTGTGATCTGTGGTGAGAGTAGGGAACAGGTGGAGGACACTCTGGAGAGGTGGAGATATGCTCTAGAGAGAAGAGGAAAGAAGGTCAGCAGGACTAAGACAGAATATATGTGTGTGAATGAGAGGGAGGATAGAGGAATGGTGAGGATTTTTATTTTATTTTTTTTTATTTTACATTTGTTGACCGGGATAGTCCGACTGGATGCATGTCCATTTTCAGTGGAGGCCCGGGGAGAAAAGCTCCAAGGGTAAGCAGATACAGCATTACATAATACCAGCATTACATATTACAAACAGACTATTTACAGAGATTACATAAGTAAGCAAGTTAAACAAGTTCCACAGGTTACAGTTAATCCTGAGCACAAGTCAGGATTAAATTAAATTACACAGTAAACTGGTTAACAGATTTTTACACATTCTAGAGAGAGTTAGCCAGGCTTGGTACATTGACATAGCCAGTTAAGTGACAAATGTTGTTTGAGTCTAGTTTTAAATTGACCTAAGGTGGAAAGTAAGGTAATATCAGCTGGAAGAGAGTTCCAGGATCTACTTACATAGTTTGCAAAGAGAAAGTCACCAGCTGTGTTATTAATTTTGCCAGTCTGAATTAGTAATTTGTTAGAGGATCGAAGCGGTCTAGGATTGTTATAGGGGGTGATAATATTTTTAACTGCAGGAGTATTGTCCGGATTATAGAGGATTTTATAGGCCATAATCAGTTGGTTATACTGGATTAGGCTGGGTAGTTCAAGCCACGCAAGCTGATTTAGATTGATGCAATGATGTGTCCTAAAAGGCAGCCCAGTGGCAAACCTGGCAATGTGGTTGTAGCAAATTGAGAGTTTGTTAAGGACAGTCTTGTTTAAATTTGAGAGTAGAGGGGATGCATACAGAAGGGTTGAAAGAAGGTGAGAGCGAGCTATGGCAATTTTAGCTGGAGGGGTTAGGAAGGCTTTTATTCTGTAAAGTGACCCTAGTTTTTTATTGATGGTTTTGATAGTTTGGTTAACAGGTAGGTCAAATTTCAGATTATTGTCTATGATGACACCTAATAGTTTTGTAGATGGGTCAGGGGAGATTATTGTGCCATCATTTGATTTTATGGTAAAGGTGAAAGCGGTAGACCTACGTATTGGTGAAAATAACAACATTTTAGTTTTTTTGGGATTTAGGATCAGATGATGTTCAGAAAGCCAGTTTTCTATTGTATTAAAGGTGGTCTGGGTAGCTGACTATAACTCTACTGGAGATGTGGCTGAGCAAATCAGAGTAGAGTCATCAGCATGTTGGATACAGCTGACTTTTGGGATGACAGTATAAAGGTCATTAATGAAGATGGAGAACAGCAAGGGCCCTAGTATAGAGCCTTGTGGTACTCCAAGGGTGTTAGGTAGAAGGTTAGAGAGTTTGTTCTGCCAGAGGACAGCCTGCTGTCGACCATTCAGGTAGGATTGAAACCATTGGAGGGCTCCAGTATCTAGACAGAATGTTTGCAGGGTGTGGATCAAAAATTGGTGATCAACCATATCGAATGCCTTGGAAAGATCCAAAAAGAGGGCTGAGGATATATAATTATTGTTGCGATTATGGTTTATGGTGTTAGTAAAGGCTAGGAGGGCTGAAGTAGTGCTGTGATGAGGACGGAAGCCATGCTGAGTGTGTGTCATAAGGCGATTTTGGATTAGGTGGTGCATGAGTTGTCTATGAATACATTTTTCCATAATCTTTGCAAGTGGAGAGAATATAGCTATTGGCCTATAATTGGAGAATTCAGTAGAGCTGCCTCCTTTGTGAAGTGGGATTACATAGGATATTTTCCAGATGGTGGGAATTTTAGCTTCTACTGTGGTTCGATTGATTAGTATTGAGACGGGGTAAGCAATAGCATCAGCTGATTTTTGTAGGTACTCGGCAGGGAGTTGATCAGCAGAAAGTGTAGTGGGTTTCAATTTTTTGATCAAGGTACGGATAAGTGAAGTGGCGACTGGTTGGAAGCTGAACGCGAGTAGGTTTCTAGGGGTGCTACTTTCAGGACCAGGGCAGCTAGGAGGTAGTTGGCTAGCTAGGGCTTGAATTGTCCCAGTAAAAATTGGTTAAAACTATCAGAAACATCTTCAGGGGTTTTATCAATAGTAGTAGCAGGGATTGGGGTTGAAGTTTGTCCAGGATGTAGTAGATTATTTAAACCTGCCCAAAACTTCTGAGGGTTATTTTGATTTACTGTGTGTAAATTACAGTAGTATTGTTTTTGTCTTGTAAAATTGAGTTTTTGGTTTCGTTCCTGGATTGCCTGTATTTAATGTGATCTTGAGGGTCTTTAGAAGAACGCCATAAAGCCCATGCTTGTTTCTAGGGGTAGTTTCGAGTTTAGACTCTATAGAAAGCCATGGTGCAGTTTTTGCCTTGGTTCTCTTTGACCAAACAGGTGCATGCAAATCAAGGATCTCAAGGAATTTATTGTTAAAATATGCTACTGCTTCCTCTAAGGGGAGGTGTTTTAGAATAGACCAATTACATGAGTTTAGTTCTTGTTGGAATTTGGCAGGGTCAAAGTTTTTATTGTTTCTAACCTTTCTGAGTAAAGGTTGTTGGGAATTAATGGTTTTGTGCTTAATTACATATGTGAGAAGGTGATCGCTTAGGCCATTAAGGAGGGTAGCAGAGGTGTACAGTTGGGGGTGACTGTTTATGAGTACCCAGTCAAGTATACTTTCTTTTTGGTTGGGTTTACCTATCCTGGTAGGGGTGGATATGATTTGTGTAAATGCATGCAGGTTAATATGGGTGGTTAGGGATTCTGAGGAACAGGTGCCCCAGTCTATGTTAAAGTCTCCAAGTAGTAGGGTTTCTTGGGGGTAGTGACATGATAGCCAGTGCAGGATATCTTCAAATGTAGATATATTGTTACCTGGGGAATGTACATACAGATGATATTAATGCATTTATTTTTATTAAGTTGCAATTTGGTGGCAAGAATCTCTGAGTTATTAATCTGAGGAGGTTGTATTACATCTATGGTGACATTCAACTCAGATTTATAGAGTACAGCTACCCCACCCCCTTCCTCAAAGCACGATCCAGCCTGTGTATGTTGTACCCAGGTGGTAACACTTCATTGTCTTTAGTGTTAGGTTTTAATCAGGTTTCAGATAAACAGAGAATCTCAGGGGAGTGGACATCCAGAAGTGCATGCAATTCATGTACCTTGTTATTAATGCTTCTAATATTGAGATGACAGTCTAGGAGAGAGTTAGTTGGCCTATTAATTGTAGGTTTGTAGCTTAGATTGCAAGTAGAGGGGGTATGTGTATCTGAAGTGAGTGGGCCAGGGTTGGGGTGAATATCACCACCAAGTATTAGGCTGAGTCTATATTTGGTGATGAACTTCAGGAATTTGTTTATTAGTTTGTGGTAGTGTTTGGATCTAGAGCTAATGTGCCTGGGGTTGAGATGTTGATAGACTGAACAAGATGTTGGATAGGATCTGGTACTGTAAGTATGGTTGAAGGTGGAAGGATTTACAGCTGGGGTGATAGTATGGCCTTTTGGGACCTGAAATCCCGTGAGAAACTGGTTTTCATACAAGGTAAGGAGGTATGGTGTGAACAAGATGGGTAGTAAAGAGGAGTATATCATTATCTGTGATTCAGCTAGTGAGTTAAGGAACTGTTTTACCTGGTAATGCAACACCAGAAGATAGAGTGGTGAGGTAAAGGTACTGGAAGGGGGATGGGAGAATGCCAAATGAAAGCTAATGGGTGCTATTAAAATGTAGGTAGTAGAATGGGGGTGGGTGGAATTATCCCAGATGAAAGCAGATAGGATCTAGAAAGTGGGGGAGTGGCTATAGTACTATAAATGTAGAGGTACTGGGGGCGGGAGGAAATTGGGGGCAGGGAGGGAGAAGAGAGCCCGAGCGAGGGCTAACGAGGGCTAATGCAGTTTACAAGGTTTTCTAAGGTGTCCTAAAGCTATAAGGTAAGTATTACAGCTCTTAATGTAAGAGTCAATTTACTTCAGTTACAGGGGAAGGAGGCAACCACTCAAGTAGAAACAAAGAGCCCTATGGCTGACCAATATGGTGACCTGCTTAATTACAAAGCACTGTAAGTGAAAGCTTAACAAATGCTTTTTGTGTGTGCAACCTACTCTGTTTAAATGTTGAGAGAAACTGATTGCAGTCCTGTAGACACTGTTTTGTAGGGAACTGTAGAGTTCAACTAGGAAAAGAGAAGAGCAGAGATTCTAGGGTAAGCATGAAGGCAACAACAGGCAGTTATTATATAATAATGCATTCAGAAAGGTTTGGTGGGGGGGGGGTAAAGTAGCATACTTCATAATGAACTAAGATTTATAGCTAAGAAACCTAAATAAGAGAGCAATGCAGTAAATAAACACTTGCCAGATTTTAAAGATATACCAGAAAAACTAAATCAGTTATTCACAATTGTACAATTGGAAAATTGCCAGTAAAAGCACTTTAGTTAGCCCAAGTTATTCAAGTCATAAAAGCACTTCTTCAATGTGTGTGTGCAATTTAAACATTAAAAAACACATGCAGCAAGGAGGAGCTCTGATTATACACTTTCTCTAGGTACAGGTTCAGTTTAAACACAAATATTACCACAGAAATTCAGTAAAGTCACTAACTACTTATAGAGCCTTTGAAAAAAATAGAGCAATCTGTGCAGAATCAGAATTTAGCAGCAGGTCATTCAGTTACACAAAAAACAGTAAAAGATCCATACAATGAAGAAACTTACACTAAGTCACACCAGGTCACCCAAGGGGGGAAGAGAGAGGGAAATCCTAAGCACCTAGATTTGAAAATGATGCCTGTACTGAATTGTAGCAGTTTAACCTGTTTGAGGAAAGAGGGGTGGGGGAAAAGAGAAGGCAGTGGGAGTGGTTACAGGGAATACCCTGATTGACTCAAGACACCACACCAGAGATAAGTTGAATGTAAGGGCCTAAAATCTGCACTCAGCACTGTTATTTGCACTCAGTACTTTAATTTTAATGTTACTTGCACTCAGCACTGTAATTTCACTTATGTTTAGCAGGAAAGACAGACCAACAGTATACAATTTTGGGAATTTTTACAAGGGTTACTTGTTCAAATGTCAGGCTATTACAGTTTACAAGGTTTCCTAAGGTGTCCTAAGGGGAGCGAAGAGAGCCCGAGCGTAGCGGGGCTATTGCAGTTTACAAGGTTTCTTAAGGTGTCCTAAAGCTATAAGGTAAGTATTACAGCTCTTAATGTAAGAGTCAATTTGCTTCAGTTACAGGGGAAGGAGGCAACCACTCAAGTAGAAACAAAGAGCCCTATGGCTGACCAATATGGTGACCTGCTTAATTACAAAGCACTGTAAGTGAAAGCTTAACAAATGCTTTTTGTGTGTGCAACCTACTCTGTTTAAATGTTGAGAGAAACTGATTGCAGTCCTGTAGACACCGTTTTGTAGGGAACTGTAGAGTTCAATCTGTTTAAATGTTGAGAGAAACTGATTGCAGTCCTGTAGACACCGTTTTGTAGGGAACTGTAGAGTTCAATCTGTTTAAATGTTGAGAGAAACTGATTGCAGTCGTGTAGACACCGTTTTGTAGGGAACTGTAGAGTTCAATCTGTTTAAATGTTGAGAGAAACTGATTGCAGTTATGTAGACACCGTTTTGTAGGGAACTGTAGAGTTCAATCTGTTTAAATGTTGAGAGAAACTGATTGCAGTCCTGTAGACACCGTTTTGTAGGGAACTGTAGAGTTCAAGCTAAGTCACACCAGGTCAGCCAAGGGAGGAAGAGAGAGGGAAATCCTAAGCACCTAGATTTGAAAATTAGGAAAACCTGGAAAAAGGATGCAGGGAGTAGAGGTGGTGAAGGTGAATGAGTTTAAGTACATGGGATCAACAGTTCAGAGTAATGGTGAGTGTGGAAGAGAGGTGAAGAAGAGAGTACAGGCAGGATGGAGTGGGTGGAGAAGAGTGTCAGGAGTGATTTGTGACAGACGAGTACCAGTAAGAGTGAAAGGAAAGGTCTACAAGAGGGTAGTGAGACCAGCCATGTTATATGGGTTGGAGATAGTGGCATTGACAAAAAGGCAGGAGTCGAGCTTGACGTGGCAGAGTTGAAGATGTTAAGATTTGCACTGGGTGTGACAAATATGGACAGGATTAGGAATAAGTATATTAGAGGGTCAGTCCAGGTTGGAAGGTTTGGAGACAAAGCCAGAGAAGCAAGATTACATTGGTTTGGACATGTGCTGAGGAGGGATGCAGAGTATATTGGGAAAAAGATGCTAAGGATGAAGCTGCTAGGTAACAGGAAAAGAGGAAGGCCTAAGATAAGGTTTATGGATGTGGTGAGAGAGGACATGCAGGTGGTTGGTGTGACAGAGCAAGATGCAGAGGACAGGAAGAAATGGAAACAGTTGATCTGCTGTGGCGACCCCTAATGGGAGCAGCCGAAAGAAGAAGAAGATACGTGTATATTTATGTGTAAAAATTTTCCAGTATGCTATAATTATTCACCAAGTTGCTTGTTGAATTACTCACCTGTGGCTCTCTGCTTGGTCTCATAGTTATTTCTACAGTTATTTAAAGTTTTGTATCTGGAGGTGAGTTCCTCCAAGAAAGAGCAACACAGATCAGTTTAGGCAAATAATCCCAACGCACACTTTTTGGAGTCCTTTGGAGACATGGTTACTATTTAGTTACAGCTCTCCTGTTTGCAAACAAGTAAAAGTGTAATGGTTGTAATGAATTAACATCTTCCTATAACATCTTACTGGTGTAAAACATCTTACTGGATTTCAGTAGCTTTATTGTTTCACCCTTATTAGAATGCATTTTAATAAAATTGGCTTTGTGGTTCTGTCTCTCTGTCCTTCTGTGGTTCTGTCACTCTCTCTCACGAGTCAGCGAAAAAACCACTGAGCTTCTCATCTGAGAGGTACACACCCACAAAGACATGGCAGAACCACAGAGGGACAGAGTGGGATGCACAGACACTCATCTCCCTACATCTTTTCCTACACACACACACACACACACACACACACACACACACACACACACACACACACACACACACACACACACACACACACACACACACACACACACACACACACACACACACACACACACACACACACTCACACAATCCCCAACACTATGTTATCTCTTATGTTTGCCCAGAGCATTACATGGATAAACCCCACCCTACTGTAGAGATGTGTGGCATTACTATAAGTACCCCCGCCAAACACAGTGACAGCAAGCTATTTACATTCCTCCACCTCCTATAGTACAGCATTCAGTTTATCTTACCTTGTTTGATGGCCTCATACATTAGGAATCCTATCCGTGGCTCTCTTGCATCCATATTCCCTTCATTTCAGTGACATTAAACGTTTAAATATGTATATGCCTGGCTTTATAGTACTTACAAAGAAGCTGTTTCCACCTAACAGTCTTAGTCCCTGGTTCCTAACAAGTGACTATTCCTATGCTGACACCTCCATACTGGGTCACATGAGCAGACCTCTCTGCAAGTCACCTGAGAAGAGTGAACAGCACCGCAGGAAGAAAAACAAGCAGATCTGCCTTACGATGTTGTAGTACCCCTTTATAGGTATGGGAAGTAACAAAATGCATAAATTTAGATAAGTACAGAATTAGTGTCATAGTTAATAAAAAACTAAAGTAAAAAAAATATATATATATATATAAATAAATAAATATGCTTTTTATTGAGTCGTCCTAAAAAGTAAAAAGAAGAGCGAAAACTTTGCAAAAGAAACACAGACAAGCTGATTCTAGAAAAGTATTCGAGGTTGGTTTTGCTGATTCCTGCTACTTCTGGTACCTCATTATCACAATCAGCAAAACCAATCTCGAATGCTTTTTTGAAATCAGCTTGTCTGTATTTCTTTTGCAAAGTTTTCACTCTTCCTTATTTTTTCTTTTTTTCTTTGAGTGACTCAGTAAAAAACATTATTTTTAAAAAAAAATGTTTATTTGTATTTTTGTGTACACCGCAGTCACTATTCTTCCTTTCTTCTGTTCACTTACAGTTAACACTTTGCATTAAGTAAGCTTGTGAAGCAAACTCCCCACTCTTCAATGGAGTTTTAGATTAAATGCACTACTAGGACCATGACAAATGATTGAAAGCTACTTTGTTGAATGCCATTTTGCTCATCACAAATTAACAAAATTGCTTTTTCTGAATTCAAAATCAGATTCACATTTTTCTCAGGAGCAGTCCCAGCAGACCTTCAACTCATCACGGAAGGCTGTGAACAATAACCCTTGCCGCATAATCAACTCCAAAATTTACTACATGGCAAGGAAGACAGAAAAATTGACTTTTGCTGTAATGTTTGACTTTTAGTCAAATAGCATTAGCATTATAATTTGGCAACTAATTGTTATACAACTTCACTGCCAGCACCTGCAGTGATCTGACATGCTTCTGTATCATTAGCTGAAACTTGCTTTTTGAATGGTGTCAGAAGCCAAAAGTGTAGATCAGATATTACTCAAACATGTTGACTATGTTCTAATGACCTTTCTGGTTGAATAACCACTTGATCAATGACTGTGTATCATCCACCTTTTGCCTGGAAGTTTAGTACAGAGGGTTAAGAGTCTTAGACTACGAGATGCTAATGAGCTCTAATCTGTAATCTTTGATTCCTATAGGGGGAACTTGCAACCCATGTGACTCCAGAGTTGCCCCTGAAATGAGGCATGTATGGCTGGTGGACTTACCAATTTAACAAGGAAAAAATAAAAACAAAATATTCAACTCTGTCTTTTCAGAAGTGTCTCTGCATTTTGTGTGTTTATGGTCTTGAAGCACATTCCTGTGAAATTATATAAAATATTGATAGAGTGGTATGTCATAAAAGTGTAGTCTTTCATGTTTCGTTCTGCAAGATTATGCAACATCCACAACTTTTTGTTTGAAAATCCATACCTTATCTGTTATACTAAAGTAATACATGGCATATTAATTTTAGCATCCTAGCTGCAGCTGTCAGTTTGGGTACTGGAAGACATATGTGTGAATGGGTCAGTTGTGTAAAGTTGTTATTATACCTTTTCCTGCAAACATGATGACGCTGATAGCTTTATTTATTTTTTTTCTTGGACAGGTGTGAAAGGGAATGTACAAGGCAATCTATTCAAAATCATAACACAGAAGGATGTTCATTATTATATTCAAGCCAGTTCAAAGGGTGAAAGGACAGAATGGATTGAAGCAATCAAACAACAGACTTGATCTGGACTTCTATAAAAGATAGACTCCAAAGGATTCTGTGAAGACTTTGCTTCCTCAAACTATTGAACCAAAATTAACCTACATTGACTGAATCCACCAAGTACCAGCTATTTTGAAAGTAGTGTTGGGGGTAGCAACCATATACTGTGACAGTGGGCACCTGCTTTTATTATGCCAGCCTTAATGTTTCATGTTTTAATGGATACCATACAGGGGGCATAGGGTTGTGTGCTGCAATGTATGATTGTCTTGAAGTTACCACTTCATCCCCTGCAGTCAAGCACATACAGGATTTGCCAGGGTTCCTAAAATGACTAACTACATTCTATGTACAATACCCTTTCTGAGCATAGTCTGTATACTGAATTTATGCTATGGAATAAATAACTATATATATTTATAGAGTATAAAACTGTAATAACTACTTTTAATACCAGAAATATACTATTGTTCCAGTCAGCGTTTTATATATATATTCAAGTGTTTTGTACCTGCTGTAATTTACCTTTAATAAAAAAAGTACTATTCAATTTTCCACTACCTGCTTTTCCTATTTGGGGTCATGGGAAAGCCAGCAGGCAGGGGGACTAAGGCATGAAAACAGTCCTGGAGGGAATGACAGACCATCACATAAATTCACCAGTGTGCATGTCTTTAAGATATTGGAAGAAGCAGAAAATTGTGAACCTACACAGGCAGAGGGAGGACATGCTGACTGCAGAACTGTCTGCAGCAGTGAAATAAATAGAAACAAGTGCCTTGAAGCATTAATGATGAATGCAAAGCAAAAGACTGGACTGTAAGTATCAGCTAGATTTCAGCCTGTGTACCTCTCAATCTCTTAGTGCAAGAAATCTGGACAAAGCCATAAGTAATGGGGGGACAAAGGCCTAAAATAGGGGCAAGTTTTAAATACTGCTGTTATTAAATTAGAAAGTTGATAGAATAACAGGTTTTTCATTAGCATAATTTTTTGAAGGGTATGAAGTCAAACTAAAACGATTGAATTATTTTCCGACTTCAATCCTCAAAGATTTGCCAGAAAATAAAAAAAAAAGTTACGAGGAACAGGCCAAAACTATGCGGCAGAAATCTGGACGTTGTCTGGAAATCTGGACAGTTGAGAGGTATGTCTGCCTGCAATACTGGCAGCCCAATCTCAGAACTAAACTGTAGTCTTAAAGAGTCAGACAAGCTAGTGCATGATGTATTTAATTTATGTATGTATTTTACCTCAGCAGAGTAGTTCTCACCAAACTGAAGCTTGCACATTATCCAGAATTTTGTAAACAGTGATATAGTTAATGTTTATAGCAATATTATGCTGAGCCCACTGTAAAATGTATGTCCTTTCTTTAAAGGAAATGTGTTTCTGTTAAATTGTACCTATTTATCTAAGAACAGAAAAATACCTGTCTGTATTAGTAAGGGGATGCTTACTTAATGAGCTGTTGAATGTAATACAGAAAGAGGGCAGAAAGACGCCAAGTGAAGAAGCATTTGCTTGTGGAAAGGAAGTGAGTGCCAAGAGCAGTGGCTCTGAGAGAGAATCAACTACACTGAAGGAAAACCTTGAAAAAGAATCTAAATTGTTTCTGCTAGAAGAATACAGAGAAAATTACAACATAAACCAGAGCCATGGCTGGTCATCTGGCACCTTGTGTAATTCCCCAGACTGGTACTCCTCATCTCAAGGTTGAGGAGCGAAAGCAAAAAAAAAAAAAAAAAATGCCCTGAAATGATAGTAAGCAACTTGCTATAGCTGCAAGTGTAACACTTCTGCCAAGACTGCAGATGCAATATTTATGAAGCCGATACTCCCACACCAACACAGCTGCCAGTTACGCCACTTCACAATTTTCACCCAAGGCAGCTGCCCCCTTCACCTAGCCCAGGCTATGGTTCTGATGGAGACTATTTCCCAGCAGAATTAGACTGAGTTAAAGGTAGTTGCTCCACATTTAGCTAAGACACAAACTGTTATTTTTACTTGGAAGAACCTGTCGTATTTTTATGTTGCCCTGACATTCACTTGCAAGAGACGATGGTAATCCCCCCATTATATGTCAGTCTAACATGTATTGGACTTTATCATTTGGCAGTAATAACCCCCCCATTATGTGGCAGCAATTGAACCTCATCATGTTGCGATGGTAGTACCCACCTAATATGCGTCACCCCTCTGTCCTCATCATGTAGAAGTATCTCCCATTATGTGTCATCATGATACGTGATTTGAGGTGGTGATAATACCTCCATTATGTATCACCCATCGGACCTTGTGTAGAGAAGATGATATCCTACCATTATGTGTCACCCTGACATGCACTCAGAGATGGCAGTAATAACACCCACCCCATTATAAGTTATCCATCAGACCTTGTCATGTGGTGATAACACCCCACCATTGTGTTACCCTGACCTGCACTTAGAGGTGTCAGTGATAATACTCCACTATGTATTACCTATCATACCTCATCATGTGGCAATAATACCCCCCATGATGCATCACCCATCGCACCTCATCATATGATGATAATACCCTCCATTATGTGTCACTCTGGCATGCATTTCAAGGTGGTGTGATAAATTCCCCCAATATGTGTCACCTATCAAACCTAATGTGTGAAGATGATAGTAGTCCTCTCATTGTGTCACCCTGCTGTGCACTTCAAGGTGGCAATGATAATACCCCCACATTATGTGTCACCCATCAGACCTTAACAAGTGGCTATGATAATATCCCCCATTATATGTCACCTAGACTTGCACTTTGAGGTAGCAATTATACCAACCCATTTTGTGTCACCCAGACATGCATGTTGATATGGCAATGATAATACCCCACCCATTATTTGTCACCCATCGAACCATATGATGTGGCCATGGTGATGATACCTATTGTTACCCAGACATGCACATTGAGGTGGCAGTGATATTCCCCCTTTGTGTCATCCATTACATCTCACCATATGGCAATGAAAATACCCCCTATTATGTGTCACTAAGGAATGCACTTTGAAGTGGCATTGTCAGTACACCCACATTGTGTCTCCCATTGGACCTCATCATGTGGCAATGATAATACCTCCCCTGTGATGTGTCATCCAGACATGCACTTTGAGGTAGCGATAATACCCTCCAGTTATGCGTCACCCATAGAAATTCATTATGTGGTCATGATAACATCCTATCATGCAGCACCCAGGCATGCATGGCGATGTGGTTATGATAATACCCCCTATTATGTTTTACCCATTGGACCACATCATATACCAGTGATAATGCTCCCCATTATGTGTCACAGTGACATGCCCTTTTGAGTTGGCAATGATAAAATTCCCTGTTATGCATTACACTGACATACTTCAAGGTGGGAATGATAACACTAATACTACCCCATTATGTGTCAGCCATTGGACCTTATGTGGCATTGATAAAATAGCCCCCAGTTATGTGTCACACTGATATGCACTTTGAGGTGGCAATAATAGCCCTGCATTCTTTCAACCATCAGACCAAATGGCAATGATATCTCCCATTATATGTCACCCTGACATGCACTTCAAAATGATGATGATAATACCACCATTGTTACCCTGAAATGCACTTTGAGGTGGCAATGATAATGCCCGCACTGTGTCACCATAATATGCTCTTCAAGATGGTGATAATATTTGAGATGGTGATAATGCCTCCCATTATGTGATACCCATCTGACCTCATCATGTAGCAATGATAATGTGGCGATGATACCCTTTGTGTCACTGTGACCTGCAAATTTTGGTGGCAATGATAATGACCCACCATTGTTACCCTGACATGTACCCAAAGTGGCAACAATACCCCCATTATGTGCATTCTGACATGCAGTTTAAGGTAGTGATGATACTCTCCCATTGTGTCACACATCAGATGCATTATGTTCTGCCCTGAAAGGAAGCATGTTGAGGTGGTGATGATAGTAGCCCATATTGTGTGTCACTCTCAAATGCACTTTGAGGTGGTGATAATACCCTCAATTATGTGTCACCCTGACATACACTTTGAGATGGTGATAATACTACTCACATTGTGTCACCCATTGGATTTCATCTTGTGGCAATGATACCACCCCCATTATGTTTCATCCATCTGACCTCTTCACATGGTGATAATGATGCTACCCCATTATACATCAGATCATCATGTGGTAATGATAATACCCCTATTATGTGCCATCCTGACATGCACTTTGAGGTGGCAGTGATACCCCCTATTATCTGCTACCCTGACATGCACTTTGAGGAGGCAATGATAGCACCAACCATTGTGCCACTGTGACATGCAGTTTTAGGAGGTGATGATAGTACCACCCATTGTGTTACTCTGACGTGCACTTCAAGGTGCTAGTGATAATACCTCCCCATTGTGCATCACCCATCGTATCTCATCAGGTGGTGATAATATGCCCCATTATGTGTCACCATGACATGCACTTTGAGATGTCATCCTCGCATGCAGTTCGAGGTGGTGATGATACTATCCCCATCATATGTCAACCTGGCAAGCAGCTTGAGGTGGTACTGATAAGAACCCCCCAATTTTGTCACTCTGACATACCACTTCTAGGTGGTGATGATGCCCTCACCATTGTGTCACCTAGACATGCAGTTTGAGGTGGACCTACTACCCCACAATGTTGTGTCACCCATTGGACCTCCTTATGTGGAGATTACTATATTTCCCCATTATGTGTTACCCATTGGTCCTCGTCATCTCGAGATAATACCCCCATTATATGTCACCCTGACATGCGCTTTGAGGTGGCTATGATAATACTCACCATTGTGTGTCATAGATCGAACCCTGTGGCAATGATAACCCATATTATGTGTCAGCCTCTCATTCTGTTTGTGGTGGCAATGATAATACCCACCATTATTTATCACTAATAATTACCATGAGGTGTTGGTAATACCCCACACTGCCACCTCAAAATGCATGTTAGGATGACACACTGATAATACACTCCCATTATGTGTCACCCAAAAGACCTTATGTGGTGATGGTAATACCCTCCTTTGTGTCATGTATTGGACTTCATCATGTGGCAAGGATAATACTCCATCATTGTGCGTCACCCTGACATCAATTTCAATGAGGTGATGATGATATTCCATCATGTGTCACCCTAACATGCACTTTGAGGTGGCGCGGATAATACTCCCCCACTGTGTGTCAACTACAGAACCTCATCATGTGGAGATATTGCCATCCCCATTATGGGTCACCCTGCTATTCATTTTGAGGTAATACTCCCCCATTCTGTACCAAGCAAAGGACCTCATCATGTGGTGATTATACACCCCCGTTGTGTCCTCCATTAGTCATGATGTGGAGATAATATCCTACAATACATGTCACCCTCACATACAGTTTGAGGTGGCAATGATAATACCCCGATGTTCATGTTTCACTGTTGCAGTCATTACATTTGGGTAATCCTGCTGGCAGGTTGCCCTCAGTCGGCCTGAATTCCAAAGTCCTGGGTCCTGCGTTGGCCGCTGTTGCCCCTTCCCTGACATCAGGTCGTCAGGGGTATAAAAGAAGCAGCCAACGCCATTTTCTTTAGTCTTTCTTGCTGCGTGGTGCCCGAAGCAGAAGCAGTTCGCAAGTGCCGGTCAGCCAACTCCTGAGATTTTCATGTTCGAGTTTCAGATCCGAAGTCTTCAATAAAGCTAAGTACCCCATTGGGGAAACTTTTTTCTTGCTCCAGACTGATGTCAGAAAATGTAAATAATTGTATTTCTTGTGGAAAGCAAATACCTCATAAGAATTTTCATTCTTACTATATTCCTTGCGTAGGCCCTTATCACAACGTTTCTGGTTGTCGGTTTTGTGCTAGATTTAACCAACGCACTATTAAGCGTCGGTATGATTTTGCTTTAAACTATTTTGGACGCTGGTTTAATTATCCAGAAATGTTGTCGGATAGCCATCCGACTACCAGAGTTCACAAAAAATGCAAAGAAAGGGAGAGAGATAGACAACCGAGGCCCTAAACCGACGACGAAGCTTCTCCTAAGCCAGTCGCCGGTTCTCAGTGAGGCGCTTTCACAGCCCCTGATGCCCGCTACTTTAGAGTCGCAGGCCACTACTGACTCCCACGTGGAGTCGGCCATGCCGCTAGAAACTCAAGGTATTGGAGCCTCGGATACTATTCCTTCAGATGGGTCTGGAGCCGCTGAGCAGGCACTGGCTTCTGAGGGTGTACTCAGACCTAAACATCTTTGCATTAAACCGACTTCAGCTTCAAAGGCAAAGACTAAAGCACCTTCTAAAGCAAAGAAACAAACTCAAGAGCCACGTGGTCAGGCCTCTATGCCCAAAAAACAGATGCTCAAAATGGCCGAAGACTTGATTACCTTGATCAGGGGTTCCCATCCCCCTCCTGATAAGAGGCCTAGGCAAGAGACTGACTATGAATCTTCAGATCAGGTTTCCATTTCTTCTGATTCCTCTTGTGATCAGGAATATTCTCTTCCCCCTATGTGGATTCTGATGCTGAAGAATCTATACCTTCAGCTTCTCCTCCAGAGGACTATTCTTTTGGGGAAACCTTGCATACCATGAGGGAGCATTTCCACTGGGAGAGCCAAGATTTTTCAGAATCTAAAAAGAGGCTCAGGGATTTCCTTTTACTACCTCAACACAGGCCACTAGCCATTCCACCTGTGTTAGACATTGTAGATGATGTGTTTTTGGAGTCTAGTCTTACCCCTGACTCCTTACCTCCAGCTCCTGTTAAGCCTGACAGATATTACAGGGTTCCTGACTCTCATAAATTCCTTTTTAAAAACCCTGCTGCAGACCCAGAAACTGTTTCTCAGGATCCCAAAGGAGTTAAAGCTTCCGCTGCAAAAAAACCTACCCCCTCTGACAGAGATTCTAGGGCACTGGATAGATGGGGAAAAAAGGTTTACACAACTGCTACCTTGGCTATAAGGGCCTTAAACTGTCAGTTTCATATGCTCAAATATCAGCAACATGTCATGGTATTGGTTAAACAAAAAATGTTGTTAAACTCAATGTGCAGAAAACAAGGAAATGCAGGATTTATTGCATGCAGCTGAACAAGTTGGAAAGCATACTTTGCAATGTGGTTTTGATTCTTTGGAGGCCTCCTGCAGGGCCGCAGTTATGGGCTCTGTAATTAGGAGGCATGCTTGGTTAAAGGAACAAAATCTGCCTGATCATGTCAAAGTTAAATTATTAGATGCACCTTTACAGCATGATACTCTGTTTGGTGTCAAGGCAGAAGAAGTGTTAAAGAAAATGGAGGACAAAGCTAAATCTATGCAAACGGTCAAAGATTTTTTTACAAGTACAGCCACCTAGGTTTAGTAGACACTGGCCAACAAAGAATTGGTCCTTTCCTTTGTCAGACAGACCTCAAAGGGGCAGATCCAGATGCTCTAGAGGCAGATCCCAGGTGCAAGGTTCATACAGATCAAAGCAAAGTTGGAGAAGACAAATCACAACCTTACAGGAAACAGTCCCAATGACTTCCCCCTGCCTGCACCAAGCACTTATCTCCTGGCAGCACCCTTAGGGGGAACACTAGCACTTTTTTCTTAAAATTGGCACATTATAACCCAGGACAAGTGGGTTCTAAATATCGTGTCACAGAGCTACAAGTTCCATTGCCATACCCTGCCAAAGGCAAACGGCTGGCCAGATCTGCCAAAAAATCAATGGGCAGAGGCACAAAAACAAGTCTCATCCCTCATGGACATGGGGGCCATTCAACAAGTACCAGAGCAAGAGCAGGGACAAGGATTTTACTCAAGACTGTTCTTGGTACCCAGAAAGGACAAGGCCTGGAGGCCAATACTGGACCTATCTATTCTGAACACATTCCTGGATATACCAAAATTCAAGATGTTGACTTTGCAGCAGCTTCTGCCCATGCTGGGCAAGAACGCTTGGCTTGTGAATTTAGACCTAAAAGAAGCATACCTGCATGTCCCAATCAGACAAATATGCAGAAGATACCTCAGATTCAAGGTTGGCTCAATGCATTACCAATTCTCTGCACTGCCCTTTGGCTTATCTACTGCTCCCAGGGTCTTTACAAAGTGCTTGGCACCAGTAATTGCATTCTGCAGACAAAGAGGAATACAAATATATCCTTACTTGGACGACTGTCTAATTCAAGCAGTGAACAAGGACATTCTTCTACAGTATCTGGCGTTTGTGAAAAGACTTCTAACATGCCTAGGGTACACAGTCAACGAAAAGAAATCAAAACTAGTACCCTCTCAAGAGATAATATTCCTGGGTGCAAGCTTAAATACAACTGCCCAGATGGCTTATCTCATGCCAGACAAACAAAGGCAACTGACTACCTATTTCAAAATGTTGGCAACAAAGGCCCAGTTATCTGCAAGAAAAATTCTGCAGGCTTTGGGCTTCTTGGCATCCTGCATCCTACTAATTCCATATGCAAGACTGCATATGAGGAAACTTCAATGGTACCTAAAAAGTGTTTGGACTCAGCATTGCCACAGCCTGGAAACCATGATTACTCTCATTCCCTGCCTGCAACAGTAGTTTCGATGGTGGGCAAAGGCTTGTCACCAAAACAAGGGACAGCCATTCACATTACCCCCAGCCAGGCAGACACTAACAACGGATGCATCAGATTATGCCTGGGGGGGCCCACATAGCAGGAAGATGCATTCAGGGCACATGAACCTCAAACCAAATGCATCTACATATCAATCAAAAAGAGATGCTAGCTGTTCAAAATGCCCTGACAGCCTTCAAGGACCTACTTCATCTAGGACAACTACTGATAAAGACAGACAACACCACGGTCATGAGGTATATAAACAAGCAGGGGGGGGGCACACATTCTTACCCCCTT
This sequence comes from Protopterus annectens, assembly GCF_019279795.1. Taxonomy (NCBI): domain Eukaryota; kingdom Metazoa; phylum Chordata; order Ceratodontiformes; family Protopteridae; genus Protopterus; species Protopterus annectens. The sequence continues at coordinate 274,499,130 of NC_056737.1, forward strand.
TGCAGACTAGCCATGACTTTGTGGGACACAACATTGACTTATCAAGTACATCTGCAGGCACAATTCCTGCCAGGAAGGAAAAATACTCTGGCAGAATTATCAAGCATAAACCTCATGGATCCCCACGAGTGGCAGCTGGATCCACAAGTCTTCAGCATGATAACAAGGAAATGGGGATGCCCGGACATAGATCTATTTGCCTCCCCTCACAACTACCAACTAAAAAGATTCTGCACAAGGATTTATCACAGACAAACATGGAAAGTGGACGCCCTATCTTTCAGCTGGAAAAACCTATCAGTATATGCCTTTCCCCCTCTGCCTCTCCTCCCCAAGGTACTCCTAAAGGTCAGACAGAAGATGCCAAAGATGATACTGATTGCCCCAGACTGGCCCCGCCAGTACTGGTGTCCAATACTAAGGAACTTGTCTCAATGCCCAGCTTGGACCTTACCTTAAATACCTCATCTACTGTCCCAGCAAAACAATCAGATCCTGCACAGCCAACTCAGGACTTTAAACCTGGCAGCATGGCGGATAATGTAGTCATACAAAACACACCTCTCAGTAAAGCTATGATGGATGTCATTTTGGAAGCCAGAAGGCCTAGTACTAGAAAATCTTATGCTGGAAATGGAAGAGATTCTGTGCTTGGAACCAGGCACAAGGAACTGATACAACTGTGCTAAATATTCCTCAGATTTTGCAATATTTAACTGAGATGCTGGACAAAGGCCTATCTTTTTCATCTATTAAAATTCATGCCTCTGCCATTTTGGCTCATTACAATGCAGAGCCACCAATCTTTTCTCATCCCTTATTAAAGCAGTACCTCAGAGGAGCCAAAAATTAAGGCCTCCAAGGAGACCACCAATGCCTGCATGGGACCTCAACTATGTCTTGGAAAAACTCACCCTGCCTCATTTCGAGCCAGCTGCTACTGCTGATATAAAGTTTTTATCTTGGAAAACAGCTCTGCTCCTAGCAATAACTTCTGCAAGACAAGTTTCAGAGCTACAGGCACTGATGGCTGTGGAACCTTTTGTTATTTTTTATCCAGACAGGGTCTCTCTGAGGATAAACCCAATATGTATGCCTAAGGTGGTGTCCAATGCGGCTCTTAACCAAACTATTCACCTGCCAACTTTTTATCCAAATCCACAGAACAAGGGGAAGAGAATTCTGCATTATTTGGACGTACACAGACAGCTTAGATTCTACTACAGAACCAAAGTTTTCAGAAAGGCAGAGCAATTACTAGTGACATATGCTGCAGGATCACAAGGAAAGGCTATCTCAAAGCAGACTATTTCAAGGTGGATAGGCCACTGCATTCTTTTCTGCTATGTACAGCATGGCAAGCCAGTGCCTAAGGACATTAGGCCACATTCAACCAGAGCTGCAGCCACTTCAGTAGCCTTTCTCAGGGGAGTACCTACCAAGGACATTTTAGAGGCTGCTACTTGGAGTTCAGTGCACACCTTTACAAAGCACTATCATCTGCCACTCTACTCTAAATCAAGGGCAGGCTTTGCCACTGCAGTTCTGCAGGGCCTCATAGCCGCTCCTAATGCTGTTTAGCTCCAGCCTCCCAACCATAGCTTTGGGACTCTTCCCAAATATAATGACTGCAACAGTGAAACACGAAGAACATAGTACAATTGTGTACACTTACCATAAATGTAGATGTTTGAGTGTATTCACTGTTGCAGTCCAGGTTACCCACCCGCCATCCCCCTTTTCTTCTGATGGAACCTATCTTTCCTTCTTTGATTTATACAACCTATGTGGTGTATTTGCTTTTTAGATGAAGGTAAAGTTTATATTGGTGCATGTAATTATATATATATATATATATATATATATATATATATATATATATATATATATATATATATATATATATATATATATATATATATATATATATATATATATAAATTTTGGCAACCCTTTTAGGGAGCAACTTACATCTGGGGCAAGAAAAAGTAAAGAAAATGGCATTGGCTGCTTCTTTTATACCCCTAACGACTTGACGTCAGGGAAGGGGTGACAGCAGCCGATGCAGGACCCAGGACTTTGGAATTCAGGCTGACTGAGGGCAACCTGCCAGCATGTTTACCCAAATGTAATGACTGCAACAGTGAATACACTCGAACATCTACATTTATGGTAAGTGTACTGAAAAAAGTAGGGGTCCTTTATTTATATACAAAAATAACTCAACTATAATATATTTACATATGTACAAATATATAAATATAAAAATCTGCACATATTCATAATTTTCTTTACAACCATCTGATTTTACTGATATTGTTGCTAAAATCCATTAACCATTAAACATACAATTTCATTTATTCTTTCATTCCACATAACCCATATAACATAAAATAGCTTTTTATCTATTCTTTTAACATATTCTTTACTTATATAGGTTCATAGGTAGGTACTAGGCTATTGGCCCTAGGGCCTATACAAGCCTAGCCAAAAAGGTACCCTGGCTTTCGCCACCAAAGAAAATTATTTTCCTGTGGCCCTGTCAAGCAGAACCACAGAAGTGATCCCTGGGGTGAATTTCCTATTACCCATCCAATCATCAAGATTTTTCTTGAAGAGTGCTAATGCGGAGCTCTGTTTGACATAGATAGGTTGTCTGTTCCAGAGTATGGGAAGTCTCTGGGACAGGAATCTATCTCTCCAGCATGTTCTGTTTATTGTGGTGAAAAGGTTTAGGTCCCTAGAGCGTGTAGCTTGGAGAGATTGGGATTTCTTTAAGTGGAGCATGTCCAACAGCTCTGGGTTTGACATAGCTTTCTATGTGAGGCAGAGATTGCCTCTGAGTAGGCGATATGCGATGGAGTAAAGCTGGAGTTTTTTGAGATGGTCTGCGTAAGGCATCTGTTTGAGGCCAGTAATCCTCTTTGTGAGGTATTTTTGTGGCCTTTCCAGTTGTAGATGTCTTGTGAGGTACATACCAAAAGGGGCATTGTACTCTATAATGGGTCTAATGAGTGATGAGTAGAGGGAACAATGACCTCTTTTTTTCTGGATGAGAAGTCTTTTGTGATGAGGTGTGCCATGTAGAAGGATTTCCTGACCACTGTGGCGATGTGATTATCAAAGGAGAGACTACTGTCCACCTGTGTCCCAATGTATCTTATCACACTTTCGGTGTTAAGTAGACTACCACCTATGTGGTAGTTCATGGGTACAGAGTTTTTACCAAAGGGGATGACAATGCACTTTTTGGCATTGAGCTTGAGACCATGTCTTTGACAACAGGCATCTGTCTCAGTGAGGCCCTTTTGTAGGATGTCCACATCATTAGGAGTTTCAGTTATGGCTCCTAGTTTGCAGTCATCTGCGAATTTAGTTAGCCAAAGACCTTCTGTGTTAGCCTGTACAGAGAAGTAGATACCAAACAGGAGAGGACCCAGGACTGAACCCTGTGGTACTCCACTTGTCAGTGGTCTGAAGTCTGATTTGGAGTCTGCTACTTTCACAGTGTGGGTTCTGTCAGTAAGCCAGTTGGCAACCCATCTTGTGACATAGGGATTTCTACCTAGTTTAGTGAGTTTATCTATAATTCCAGAGTGGGGGATGGTGTTGAATGCCTTGGCGAGATCTAGATAGGCTGTGTAAACCACCTTACCCTCATCTATGGCTTTGGTGACTACTTCAAAGAAGCCTATCAGGTTTAGGAGACATGCACTGCCTTTTACAAACCCAAACTGTGTGGGGTCCAGAGTTTGGAGATCTCCAATGTCTTTGTTTATGAGTTCCATGATGATACGTTCCATGGCCTTGCAGGCAAGGCTTGTCAGGCTAATGGGGCGGTAGTTCCTGGGGTCTGTTGTGCCCCCCCCCTTTGTGGAGTGGGATAACGGTCATGGTGCTCCATTCAATAGGCACAAAGCCTGAGGTGAAGCTATGATTGAACATGGTACTTAGGTGAGGTGCCAGTTCATTCTGTAGTTCATGTAGAAGGCAGCCTGGGATGTTGTCAGGTCCCATGGATGCTGTGTTCTTGGCTTTGGAGAGTGAGTTTTTTTACCTGTGCAGCTGTGATTACAGGAACTTTGCATTCTTCTGGTATAAAGATGGGCCCTTTAGGCGTGAGAGGGGGAGTAAAGTTAGCACCGAACCTATCTGCCAGGATGTTGGCAATATCAGTTGGTTCTGTATATTTAGTGTCATTGTGCTGTAACAGAGCAGATCTGAGTGTTGCCATTGAGATTCTTGACATAGCTATAGAATGCTTTATGGTTGTCTTTAGAATCAGTGGCAATTTTGTTTTCACAACTAGCTTTGGAGGATTTTATGAGGGATCTCAGCTTCTTACTGAGGCTGACCAGGGAGTTCCTCCAATCATGGGATTTTACTCTTTTTTGCAACAGTTTCTTTCTTCTGTTGTAGAGTTTGTTTATGGCAGAAGACCACCAGATCGGCTTCCTTTTTTTGGAGGATAGCATCTTGGTTCTGTTAGGGATAGCACGATCCATGCACTCGTGTAAGTGCTTATAAAGTGCATTTGTGTAGGATTCAGCAGTCGTGCCTCTATTGTTCATCTGCATGGTTGTCGTGAAGTTTGCCACTTCTGTCTTAAGAAGCATGAAGTTGGCTTTGGAGAAATTTTTACGGTTGTTTTCCTAATTAGGGGTGAGAGCGGGATGTGGATGTCTAGGGTGATTAGCTTGTGGTCGGATTTGACCAACTAGGAGCTGACCTCTGGTGTGAAACACCGGTCACCCATGTTGGCGATGACCAGGTCTAGGATATTGCTGCCCCTGGTGGGGGTGTGAATAAGTTGATCCAAGGCGTTGGAATTGATGATTTCCAGAAAATGTTGAGCAAAAGAATTGGTACATGAGTAGTTTTCCCAGTTAATGGTAGGGTAGTTGAAATCACCCATTACTAGAGTGTTGGGTTGTACCTTAATATTTTCGAGTGTATCAAGAAAAGAGGAGTGGGAATCCTGGGGCATGGTGGGGGGTCTGTAGCAAGCTACAATCTGGATTGCGGTTTTGCCCAGAGTTAGTTGAACTTGGATAATCTCGGATGCATTATGCTGAGCAACTAGCTTGGAGGTGTGAATATCCTTAATGAATATGGACACGCCTCCACCTTTAGTGTTTCGGTCCGGGTTTGGTGGCCAAAAGGTGTGGTATGAGTTATAGCCTGGTAATCAGGGGTGTTCTTTGGAGCTTTGAACCAGGTCTCTGTCACTGCACAGATGTCAATGTTCTCCATTTTAAGGAGTGCTTCTAGTGAGTGCATTTTGAGGTTTAGACTTCTAGCATTGAGTAGCATTACCCTCAGATTTTGCTTGCTTGTACCTGTTACGGTGGTGAATTTGTCATTTGAACCTTGCCTAAAAAAGGCACTATAGGGGTAGCAAGAGCCTTTGCCAGTATCTGGAATCCCAAGGGCGACAGGTGCAGGCCATCTCTGGCAAAGCAGCGTGGTCTGTCGATCATGTCATCCCAGGCAGACAGATACTGGATTCCCGTAGAATGACACCAGAAGCTTAGCCAATATTCTGATATTCTGATAATATCCATATATAATTATAGCCATGTTTATTTTATCCACTTTTATATTTTCAAAAAAAAATTTACATAGTGTTCCCCATAACTTTTTTCCTCTTTTACATTTCAAAAACACATGTTCTGTAGTTTCTTCTTCTTCTTGACAATATAAACGTATTGTATCCTTTTTCTTTTTATATGGCATATTTCCTTTTACTGGCAATTTATCTATTACAAGTCTCCACAAAAATCTTGACAGTCTACTTTCTGATTACACCATTTGATTCTTATTTTTATAGTTTAAAATTTTTTACATCTGTTAGATTTTTCCCATGGTTTTACATAGTAATATTTTGTTACATTATTATACCATACTTTTCTATCTTTTTCTATATCATGAAATGTTTATTTTCCACAAAAATATTTTTTCTTTGTAACATTTTACTTCCTTTATACACTCTTTTTCTCTTTTACTCTTTTTACCATGCTGCCAAATTCATGACACTTATTTTTATACAGTTTTACTACTAGTCTGTTATCTTTTTCATTTATCTACTTTAACACCTTGTACAAATGTAATGAAGTAGCATATACCACTAGGTTAATTAACCCTAAACCTCCTCCCTCTTTGTTTGCATACAGAACTCCTCTTTTTACTGGGTTTAATCTAGAACCCCATATAAATGAAAAATATATCTGCAATAATGCCTGTTCAAATATGGTTGGCAACATAAATACATTTGTTAAGTATGCTATTTTTCCTATCAGTACTGAACTTATCAAATAAGCCTTTTTTGAATGATAATTTATATGTTCTCCAGAAAATACGTTTGTTTTATTTCTATTGTTTTTTGCATTGAATTTTATACCTAACACAAACATATCATTAATTGTAAAAAATATACCCTTGATCTTTACTACATCACCCAAACCTTTACTTTTCTCTTTACTTAAAGCCACCCTTATCATCTCTAGACACTCATTTGTGCAAATTACTTCTTCTATCCAAAATTTTTTTTGCAATTATTGTAATGTCATCTGCTTATGTTAACAGAACTGGAATTCTTAACCATTCAAGGTGTTTTATACCCTGCCTCCTTCATTTTCTAATTTATTTCACATGCTATCACATTCATAACTAATGCAAAGAGTATACAACCCATTGGACATCCCTCTCTTACACCACCCTACATATTTACCTCTTGGTTTAACCGCCATTTACAAGTATTTTTACTTTATTATTACTATACACTGACATTCACAATTTCCTAACGTCATCACTTATATTATAGTCTTTCCTTATTACCAGTATGATTTCATGTCCAATTGTGTCAAATGGTTTATCAAGGTCTGATATCATGATTTTTGCTTCTTCTTTTTTCTGTTCATCCACGATTTCTCTATCATTAATAATTCTTGACAACCCTTCCCTTTTATACTATATGTGCTAGGTCTATATTAGATAATCGAAATCTACTTACCTCAAACCTGTATTTATCAACACCGAAACAGAGAAACACACTTCAGTGAACATTGAAAATTTTACTAAGGTAAGTAATCACTTAGCCACTACAACACCACAGCACACATTGCACTAGATCAAACCCACTGAAGTGGGGGGGCTTCACCCCCAACCCCAACTCTATATACTAACTCAGAGATCATAATATGATGGGGAAAAGGGCAAAGTTGTGGTGTTGGCCAATTGCTTCCTTACTCTAGGAAAGTTTTCATCGTTCTCTGAAGTGAATTTTGCTGTTTCAGTGTCGATGAATACAGGTTCGAAGTGAGTAGATTTTGATTATCTAATATAGACCCTATATGCTATCATCCATAATATTTTCCATTTTAGTTTCAAATCTCTTTTGTATTATTTTCATAAAGATCTTATCATCATTATTATTCAGTACGATTGGTCTGCAATTTAACTGCCTTCTGTCTACTGCTTCCATATGAATTTAAAGAAATCTCATTTTCCAATTGCTTGTTCTCTGTTTCTGTCAACTTTTTTACTTTCCATGTTTTTTCACTACCTTCTTTTTTCTTTAAACATTTCTTGTACCTATTGTACTACACTATTCACAATCTTTTCCTGAGTTCTTTCTATTTCTCTATTTACATGTTTTTAATTTATCTCATTATACCATCTTTCTTTACTAGTCTGCCTAAGTAACTCAACACTTCTCTTTTTCTTTGTAAAAAATATCTTTGCTTATATAACAATTATTGTATTTTTCTTGATTTCTTTCATATAATTCTTTTTCTGTGTCAAAGTACTTTATATCATTATGTTCTAAATCTTTAAATGCATTATTATATGTTCTTTTATATTTTTCTTTCTCTACTTTTCTCACATCATATTGCCACTGTGAAAAACATTTCTTATATTTTTCCTTGAATATCATCCACCATTCAGACTAATATTTATAAAATGTTCTCATAGTAATATGATCTTTCCATAACGGTATTACTAACCTCTTTCCTTTTTCATTCCATGCTTTCTCATTTGTCATTTTTATTCCTTTGCCTGTTTTTATATATTCCTTGTTTTCCTTTATCTGTAGCCATATTGCAAGATGTTCAGAAAATCCTGTTTCAACTACCTTCCCTTGTCTTATAATTAAAGCTTTTGATACTATAAAATAATCTATTTCAGTTGTATACATACCTCTTTTGTAAGTCCATGAATTTTTGTCCCAAAGTCTTAACTCACCACATCTTATAACTTCTAACATTTTTCTGATATCAATTCCTTTCTTTTTATGCTTGCCTCTTAAATCCCAAGTAAAGTCTCCTGTTATTATAATATTCACATTCATCACTACTTAGTCTAAAATATGATGAAATAAGCTTTCCCTTTTTTACAATTAGTATAAGCATGTAATGTTATAATTCTATATACTTTTTCTTTCCATTTTAAATCTAGTGGTTAATCTTCCCCTTTTTCTAAAGTTACATTTAATATCTTTACTAATGTGGCTATTCCAGAACATCTCTCATTTCCCAAATTCTAGATTATCTTTCCTTCCCATAGTTTCTGTTTGCAATCTTTCTTCATTTGTTAAAAATCTTGTGCCTTCTAATATGATTGCATTTGCATCACATGTATTACACCACTCCAAAATTCCTGTTCTTATTACCATATTCTTAATATTATTCACATTTACAGAACGCACTCTAACTTTTTCATTTTCCCTTTTTCTTAGAGTCATGGTTTCATAAGTTCATAAGTAACTACTAGGCTAGCTTTCTTAATAGGCCATTCTAAGCCTAAACAATTTCTTTCTCAAAGGTGAGAATTAAACACTGTACATTGTGTATGTGAGTCAAACACCTTAACCATTATACCAAGCCCCAGTCTTAGCTGTATATTTTCTTTTTCATCCATTTCTTTTCTTTTGTCTTTTACCCTTTTACCAATATAATTCATTTTCCCTGTTTACTACCTCCCAGTGTATGTCTTCATCACTTACTTCAGAAGCTTTTTCTGTATCCTCTTCATTATTTTTTTATCTAATTTTTCTTCTATTTTTATTACTTCTAAAACTTCTTCTTTGTTCATTTTCTTCTCTTTTTTCTTACTCATTTTCATTTTTGCAAGCCATCCATAAATGCCCAATTTTGTTACATTTATAACATATCAATTCACATTTTTGCATTACGTCTTATTTCCCCACAAATATAACATTTTATTTTGTCACAGTTATTTATCAAATGCTCTTTTTTCACAAAAAAAACAAAAAGCAAAACAAAAAACAAACAAAAAAAAAACATATTTTGTGTTTTCCCCAGTATTTTACAAAACCCCTCTTCCCCTCAACATTTATCATGTTTCATATATGTATATATTTTTTCTCTTTCTATTTTTAACACAATATTTCAATTCCAGCCATGAATCCATAAACCCCTTTTGTCACAAAGTTTTGCAATGTCCAGTACTTCTTTACATAAAGCTTTCAAATGACATTTCAAAGTCTCTTTTTCTACCCGTTTGAAATTGTATATGAATCTTCTGTTTTGTTTCCTTGTTAAATGCTTTTATCACATGTTCCATGGGTTACAGTCTCTTTTTTTCATACTAAGAAAATTTTCCATTGAAAAAAATCTCATGTAAATTGTCACAAAATGTCTCTCTTAATAAGAATGAATGCTCTTGCCTTATGTGTTTTTGCACCCAAGGAGCTCTTAAATTGTCCCACACTTCATGCCTGTCCATTTCTTGATCTTCTTTACGTTGAATCCTTACCACATACTTCAGTTTTTCATTTTCTTCTGTGTTCTTTTCTGCTACTTCTCTTTTGCCTTCTTTTATTTTTTCTACATACGTTTTCTTTTCCATATCACCACTATTCTTTAGCATTTTCCATGCATCCTCCTTTTGTATTTTCTCCACGATTTCTCCCCATTTTCTGGCTCACTCTGCACCACCATTTCTTTACGTAAGTCATCATGCAATTATCCCGACTGTAGGGTTGTAATATGGTGATGTTTCTCCATCAAACAGTTTCTTTTTGAAATATTTCCTCTGAGTCCTGCACATATTCCATGGTCTCAATATTTACTCTCTCCTTATCTCTGTCACCAGTTCATCATCTCTTTCTCTGTCCCTCTGTGCCTGGAATGGAAATAGGAAGTGGCCCTCCAGAATGGGTTCCATGATGAGTAGGGGAAATTCCCAGATGCCCTGGCCAAATATCCCCTGGTAGTATAAATACCACCTCAGGTCTCCCTTGAAAAGAGAAAACTAGCCTAGTGTAACTTACTCAGTCAACAAAGGATAAAATTAAAATAAATAAATAAATAAATAAATAAACACATAAGGAAAGACTCCTAGAGTGCAAGTAGGGCCTGATGAACCACTTCCAAGGGTGCAGGGAGCCTGGAATTAGGAGTCATGTTTGCATACATAATTAAAAAAATTGGAATAGTAAAGAACCTGTGGAATAACTGGTTCCCTTTCTTAAAAATTAAGTAAAGCTTCTCTGAAACAGCTTGTTAGCAACTGAAAAACAAAAAGTTTTGTAGCCTGGCAGCATGACACAAAGATTAAACCCTGTCTGTGACCCAGGTGATCAGGTGTAATTAGCTGCCCCAGCACTGGAAAACCCAGGAAGAGAATGAAGGAAGGAAGGAAGGAGCTAACCTGAGGAGTGCAGTGAGACTGCAAGGAATGATTTTTAGGGCAGAGCAGAGGGACTGAAAAGAACCAATTTCAGTGGTGAAGGGGGCCATAATAAACCACTTTCAGGGGTGGGAGGGATCAGAAGGAACCACTTTCAGGAATGCAAGAGGCCTGGTGGAAAAACATCTTGCAGTGGGCAGGGGATTCAGAATGAAACACTTTTTGTGGAGCAAGGTATCAGAATGAACCAGTTTCAGTGGAGCAGGGAAACCAGAGTGAACCATGTGCAGTGGTGCAGGGGACCAGAATGGACCACTTTCAGTGGTACATGGGGCACCTGAATGAACCATTTCTAGTGGTGGGGAGGAGGAGACGTAACTACTTTTAAAGGGTGTGGAGGAGCAGAAGCCAACACTTCCAAGGGTATAGAAGGGCCAGAATGGCTCACTCCCTATAGTGTTTATGGTCCAGATGTGATCACTTCCAGTGTTATGTATGGGCAGGAAGAGCTACTTCCAGTGGAGCATGTGAGCCTGAAATAAATGTCAGTTTTATTCCTTGTGTGGCCATTTATTCAATGGCAGTGGAAGAAGCCATGCCATATAATGCAAACATTGTTGTCAGCTGGGGTGGTAGAATAACTTTCTGTGGTCCACAGAAGGTACAGTTCTGTTAGCTGGCAATGATCATTGCAGAACCAAGAAGTTCTGTCAGCTCAGTATTTGCCCTTCTTCTGATGCTTAGATTGCATATGGGGAGTGTAGGGCAATGAAAGCCATTCAAATCACCCAGATGAGCCTACCTGGTGGACTGTGAAGGTAAGTAACTACTTCTAGAGGTGCAGATGGCAAGAAGAAACCAATTCTTGGGGTGTAGATTGCAGTAAGAAACCACTTTCATGGCTACAAATGGCAGGAAAAGAACACTTTCAGGGGTAGGGGGTGGGGCAGAACAATCTTCCAGGTGTGTGGGGCCAGAGGGATACCACTTCCTGTGGTCCAGAGGGCCCAACAGTAACAAAATCTAGGAGGGCAAGAAAAAAGACATCTAGGGTACAGGTAAGACAGAAGGAACCACATATAGGGGCAAAAGGAACCTATTCTGGGGGGCAGAAGTATTAATTTCTGGGGGTCCAGAAGGAACCATTTTTAGGGGGCTATAAGGAAGGACTTCCAGTGGTGAAGTTGTGCAGCTACCCAGGGTGTGGGGGACAGAAGAACCTTTTCTGAAGGTGTTGCAGTTTAGAAGGAACCACTTTCAGGGGTGTGGAGGAGCCAGAAGGAACCAAATATCTAGAGTTAAAAGCCACGTCTGCAAACAAAACTAAAGTTCTGAAGTAGTTCAGACACTCTGAAAGAACTTATCAGTCCTAGAAAAAGAAATGTTCCACTCTTGCTCAGTGGCACAGGCAGCATAAAACTATGATCATGATCCTGGTGCACAGTGGTCAGTGAAAAGGGCAATTCTGCTAGCTAACAATTTCCCTTGCAGAAATGAGCAGAGCTATCAACTCTGTGCATGCTCTTCTGCTTTAAGCGTGGATCACTTCTATTGGTGTGTGGTGGTGGGAAGGGACTGATTTCAGTGAAGCTGGTGGGCTGCAAGTGACCGCATCCAGTGGAGCTCATGAGCAAGGAGTAAAATGTAAATTTTTTCCCCCTCTGCAACCATTTATTAGACAACAGTGGAAGAAGTCATGCCATATAATATAACCATTGCTGTCAATTGGGGTGGTAGAAGCACTTTCTGTGGTTCGTTGAATGGACAGTTCTGTTAGGTGACAATGGTCATTGCAGAACTGAGATGTTTTGTCAGCCCAGTTCATGCCCTTCTTCTGATGCCTAGAGTATGTATGCATGTATGTTTAGGCTTGATGGCCCTACATGGTGAAATTTGAGGGGAAGGAAACACTTCCAGAGGGGCAGATAGTAGGAAGTAACCACTTCTAAGGGTGCACATGTTTGGAAGAAACCTCTTTCAGGAGTACAGATGGCAGCCAGCAAAAAACACTTCTGGGGGTACAGATGGAAGGAAAAGATGTTATTCAGAGGTGTGGTGTGGGGCAGAAAGAAACAAGTTCCAGGTTTGTTGGGACCAGAAATGATCTTCCAGGTGTGCACTGCTAGAGGCATACCCCTTACAGGGATGCAGGGGGCTAAAAATGAACCACATCCATAGGAGTCAGAAAAAAAGACATGCAGAGGTGCAGGTTGGCCAAAATTTTTTGCCCACCATTGCAGTGCTATCCATACCTCTCAAGTGCACCTCATTAGGAGGAACGTTCCTCATTATGAGTCTTCAAATGTCCGTGTTCCTTGCAGTTCCAGACTGAAAAGGTCTGGCGTACATTTGGTGTTAAGGTTTTTGTTTTAAGAGCTATATGGTAAATAATAGTGAATCACATTAAAACAGTCCTTTTTTTGAATAGTTATAACATTTTTAAAACTAACTTGTGCATTTGTAACATTACATTCATGCTGCTGTAGCAAGGATACCATTTGTAAATGTCTCAAGTTTTAAGCTTGTTTTAATTCTGGTAAGAATACAGAGGTGATTCTGAAACCAGCAGTGTTTTCTTTTTTGTTCCATGACTGAAGTGCACACTGGCTGTGGGGGTGTATAAAAATCAGATATATCTTCAATATGGTTAATGCGTCTATTCATATTGTCATTGTTTGTGAAACATGGTTAAAGAACAATGACAGGAAACCACTTATGCCAGGGTATAAATGTTTTTACTGTAACAGAATTTCTAACAAAAAAATCAGGTGGACGTGTTATGATAAGGATTAAAGATAGTTATGAGACCTGTGATTATTACATGTTCAGTTCTAATACCAATACTATAGATAGTGTAACTGTGACACTATAGACAACGCTGGAACATATATACAATTGTTGGAGTGTAATGATCACCAAAGTCAAGTGCTGATGACTTAGATGAATTCATGCATTTCTTGCATGAAACACAGGGGGGGATATAATAGTGGCTGGGGATTTAAATTTATCAGAAACAGACTGGAATAATATTTATTTAACAACATTAATATGGACATTATTCACAACGTATGTTTAGGAACAACAATTGATTCGGACTGTAAAAAAAAAAAACAAAATTACTGTTACTTCATATCAAGTTTTACCAGTGTAGTGATCATGGGGTTATGAATGTTACATTTTTGCTAGATAATTCTGCCAAACTGAAATATAATCCATTACACAGCAGGTTAATTACAAATTATATTATTTACTGGACCGTATAAATATGGGGAGATTCCTCAAGATTGGAGACATGCACTTATTAAACCTGCCTTTAAGGGAAAGGGGAGTAGGACAAACCCAGAGTCATACAGACCCTTAAGCCTACTTTCATGTTTGGGAAAAAATAATGCAGACAGTAATATTGTATAAGTTATTGCCGGAATTGGAAAGGTTGGGACTTGAAACCATATATCAGCATGCATATGTTGAAAATAGATGTTACATGATGTTCTATAATGATATAATAACAGCTATGAATAAAAATTGTGGGATTATGCAATTTATACAGCTTTAACTTCAGCAGTTGACAGGGTCATAAACAAAACACTGATCAGTAAATTAGAACACCTAGGTATTGATGTACTCTTGATAAGATGGGTGGCTGCATGACTTACAAATAGGGCATGGCAACTGTCATACAACAATTGGACAGGTGAAAATCTTGGTTACAGTCAGAGTGCCCCACAGGGCTCTGTCCTAGGCCAATACTTGTGTTTAGATTATATCTTTCATCTGATGTGTTCTACAGTCTGTATGCAGATTGCTTGACATTGGGTAAATTGATTATATGTGCTACAGACAGGGCATGTCTGAAAAAGAACTTGATTAAATTGACCATTTGGGCTCAGGAGAATAAAATGCTGATAAACAAATCAAAAACTAAGTATATGAGATTTTGGAGACATAAATATAAATTATAAATTGAAATGTGAATACTTGATACAGCACAGAGTGATTCAAACTGTAGATTAATTTAAGAACCCGGGTATATGGGTCGATCCAGCTTTGAGTTTTTCTAATCATATCAACCAATCACTTAATGATAGTTATAAAACTATAGGTTGTATAAAAAGATATATAAAGTCTACGAAATCAGACATGATGAAGTTGTCGTTTGTTAATTACATTAGACCCAAACTTGAGTATGTAATAACAATAAGGAAACCTTATAGGAAAACAAGCATGAGTAACTGGAAAGAGTACAGCAGAAATATGACAAGGTCATTCATGGATGTGAAAATTTAAGTCATTATGAAAGACTAAAATATGTGAACTTGGACAGTGTCTCGAGGAGATCTTATTCAGTATATAGGGCAATTAGAGACTATTACCTCTGGGTATGTTTGGGGTTATCAAAAAGTAGTAGAGAATCATCAGACAACCCATGTAGAAGATTCCTTAGGAATGAGAAGTGTACTAATTGGTTCTCTGACAGAGCAGCTGATGCATGGAATAGACTGCCAAAATACATTAAAGCAAGCACTAGTTTAGATATTTTTAAGAACAGCCTGGACACTTATTATGAGAACAGCTGTTTTGGTGTATTGGCAGGCTAGAAGAGCATTAATGCCATGCTTGAAATGTATGTATGTATGTACATATGTATGTATGCATGTGTCCCCCTGAGCCTCTCCCAGTATGGTAAGTGACTCCTGAACAAAAAAGGTTGAAACCCCTGCTCTGGACAGAAGAGATGGGGATATGACAATAGTGTGCAAGATTATATCTGGAAGATGTAAAGAGATTATCCTGAACAGAAAGGACAGATGAGAAGGAAAAGGCATAGATAAACATTAGGGAATAACTAATCCCAGAATCTCCAAAAGTACATCTTCACAGACAGTGTAGTAGACACAGAGAAAAGGTAGGAAAGGCAGAGATTGAGGGGGAGGAAATACTAAATACACGAAGTGAAGACTAACGAGCAATAGTGCCAGACTCTGCCATCAGGTGAATGTCATGTAATATAAAAAATGATTTAATCGCTAGTCTCTTTTTTGGTAGATCAGAAATGTGTATCATTTTCAAACAATGAAGTCCCTTTCCCGCCTACACTAGATGGAGTCCTTGGCTTTTGTTGGTATTGAACAGTGTCCCCCATTCTTGCCTAGAATCAGATAAAGTCCAGTGAGACACAGTAAACTGAAATGTATATAACTTTTTATCTACCACTGGTTTCTGCTGAATTGTCCTTATCCCCATTCTTTAACAGAGTCAGATGCCACCCTTCATGTATCTCTGAAGAACAGGTCATACAAGCGGTCTCCAAGGCCACAAAATACAGCCTCTATGGAAACAGGCTATCCAGATAACATCCCAGGCTGCTTACTAAACAATCTAAGGACCTAGCAGAACCACTTGGCACTCTCTTTAATCACAGCCTGCACACTGACTTTGTGTCAGCGAAGTGGAGAACAGCCACGGTAATCACCTTGCCCAAAGGGGATCCATCAACTGACTCTTGGAACTATAGACCCATTAGCATAACCAGCCTTATCTGCAAGGCCATGGAAAGAATCATCATTGACCTTATCAATCAGAACATAAGCGACCTTCAAACTCTTGTCCTGACCCACTTTGGTTGTGCCAAGGGTAGATCCTACTTATTAAACTTGGTGGACTTTTTTAAAATGCCACCAAAGCCCTGGATGAGAGTAAAGCAGTACATACCGCCTATCTTGATTTAGTCAAGGCATTTGACACAATTCTCCACTCAGGGATCATTGAGAAACTCTCCCAACTGAGGATTAAACCATACATCACTAGATGGGTAACCAACTGGCTCACTGATAGAATGCACACTGTCAAAGTTGGGGAGTCCACTTCCACCAGTAGATCATTTACCAGTGGTGTACCACAAGGATCTGTACTGAGTCCACTACTGTTTGGAATCTATTTCTCTTAAGTTCAGGCAAAAGTAGATGGCCTGTGGCTTACCAAGTCTGTAGATGTCTGTAAACTGGTCACAATCAGTCTCCCCCAATAATGTTAACACATTACAGAAGGGGCCTACACAGACAAATGATTGATGCCAAAGCCATGGACTGAAACTAATTGCAAAAAAATGTCTCATTATCCCGTTTGGCAAAGAAGTAGCCCCTGCTAATTATGATATAGGCAGCACTCCTCTAAGCTCAAACCAAGTGGTGCAAGACTTGGGAGCACAGGTTGACAGCAATCTAAACTTCAATCACCATGTGTCCATAGTGGTAAGGAAAGCCTTCTACATTGCACATCTCATAAGTAGGGGCATCACATCCAAGACTAAGGAGATTATAACTCTAATTGAGTACAATGCTCCCTTCCATATGTATCTCACTGGACACTTGCAGCAACTGGACTAACCACAAAGGTTTCTAACCAAGAGAATGCAGAGTCTGCAAAACATCACCTACATGGAAAGACTGAAAGCCCTGTCACTGTACTCTGTATCATATCTGCTGCTGAGAGGCGACCTGTGCCTGGCCTACATAGCAGTCTGTTACCCTGCCCTAATGGAAATGCTTCCTATCCCCAAATCAAATGGGACAAGAGTCACTCGCTCCAGGGATCTCAACCTAGCCTGTGACATTAACAGAACATGTGGGAGAGATAGACATGTCATCCAGAGATTGCTGCTTCTCTGGAATAAGCTCCCACTTCATGTGAAGCAGAGCTCCTCAATGACCCTATTTAAATGCAACCTTGACAATTGGATAGGTAACCGTAAATTCACCCTGGGGGTGGCACCTCTGTCCCTCATGGGACTCACTCTGCTAACAATGAACATCTAATTATGGTCGATATTTAGGATTCATGTTTTTTTCATATGACTCGGCTTTAAAAGGATCTAGGACCATTAGCCTAGTAAACTCCTATGAACCTATAAAAATTGTTTTGTCATTTCAGTGAGAGATTGAGAGTATTCTGTTTAAAGAGACTATTTGGGGAGTATTGTATGGTGAACACAAAGTCATAACCTTGTGATGAGTACGTGCAGGACCAGGATTGGTTAAGATGTTGTTTACGCAGTGGTTTAAAACTATTGCAGTTTGTCAGAGAGTTTCATTTGTGTGGGGATACTATTCCAGAGTTTAGCAATGTATTGGGAGTAGAGCGAGTCTCCTGCAACATTATTTGACTTACTTGCAAGTAATAAGAATTTGTCAATAAAGCAGAGGTTCCTTACTGGACAGTAGGGCAGTAATAAGTTTTGTAGTGCAGGGCATTTTTCTGGATGATGAATGAGTTTGTGTGCTGTAGTTAGTTGTGAGTATGTTAGGTAGTTGTGTAATTCAAGTCAGTTTAATTGCTTTAAGCTATGACAATGTTGGGTCCTATGAGGGCTATTGGTGGCAAATTTAGCTATTTAATTGTAGCAGGAGGCAAGTTTCTATCTTTGACTATTGTTTAAGTTTGTTAGGATAGGAGCAGTGTATAATAGAGCTGGCAATAAAAAGGTGGTGGCTAGAATTTTTCTTGCAATATCTGTAAGGAATCTATTGATCCTATAAAGCGAGCCTAGTTTCTGGTGTGTAGATTTAATGGTGTGCAGTATATGATGGTCATATTTGAGAATGTCATTTATTATGATGCCTGGAAGTTTACCATGAGTTACAGTTTCAATGAAAGTATTATTTGCTGACTTTATGATAAAAGATTGCTTTTGATTCTGATAAATTTTTGAGGTAAAAAGCATTAACTTAGTTTTCTGGGGGTTGAGTAGGAGGTTTGATTCTTTGAGTCAGGTTTCTACAGAGGAGAAAGATTTTTGGGTAATGTCTTGGAGCTTATTCATTTTTGAGGCCACACATATTAATGCTGAGCTGTTTGCATACTAAACTAAACTAGCATGGTGAGGGGAGGTTTGGAGGTCTTTAATAAATATATTAAATAGCAGAGGACCCAAGAAAGAGCCCTGAGGGACACCTGTAATAACTGGTTGAAAAGATGAGTAGGTTTATTGCCATTTAACAGCTTGTTGCCTCCCAGGTAGGTAATTAAGAAACCAAAACAAGAAATATTGTGAAAGTCTTATTGAAGAGAGTCAAATGAGTAGTTGCTGGTATCAAATGCCTTTGACAAGTCTAAGAACAGGTATACATTCAGAATTTCGACGGCCACATCTGTGATGCTGCTTCCATGAATTGTGAACCGCAGAAGTCGAAAACCATGAAAAAAAAGCCGAATTACAAAACCTCGCCCCCTTTTTGACTTGTTTTGGTGATGGAGCGATCCGGGATTGTCGAATTCGACATACTTACAACATTTAGGGTAGTTGATGTGACGGAATTCGGCAAAACGTTTTGCAGAAATGGACATTCAGAAATGTGTGTTCGCACACATGAATGTATACCCTAAGAACATGGTGGACACAAGCAGACCATTGCTTCTCTGTTGGTTTATTATATTGGACAAATGTAGTAGAGCAGTAGTGGTGCTGTGCTGGGGCCTAAAGCCGTGTTGTGTTTCTGAAAGCAGATTATTTGAGGTTAGGTATTGCATCAGCTGCAGATGGATTTATTATTTCACTAATATTTTGGAGAAAGGGAAGAGAATAGCTGATTGTCTGTAATTATTAAACTCTATAGATATGCCACCTTTGTGCAGTGGTATGATGTAGGATTTTTTCCACTGTGTTGAGATGTATCTCTTCACTATGGACCTATGGACACAGGGAAGACTATAACTTCTGAGGACAATTTTAGGTAAGAAAAAACACACATAGCAAAGGTAGTAGATTCTTTACTTCACCACATTATCTGGTACCTCAGCCTCTTGCCTTCAAGGATCATTGAAGGCAAGAGGCTGAGGTACCAGTTAATGTGGTGAAAGGCAAGAGGCCGAGGTACCTGATAATGTGGTGAAGTAGAGAATCTACTACCTTTGCTACGTGTGTTTTTTTCTTATTTTTTGAACAGAAGTGTTTTTACTATGACAATTTTAGGTAGTCTGAAGGTAGTTGGACTACAGCTGCGGAAGTAGTTTTTAGTGTAAGGAGCAACTTCATGATGAGTGAGATGGGTACTAGACTAAAACTGAAGAGCTGTGGGGTGGTTTTGGATGGACAGGGGTAGAGAGAGGGAGACAGATATATTAGTGTCTAAGAGAAGTAATATTGATTGTATAAAGTAGGAATTAAACTGGGTAGGGATAGAGTCTATCATATTGTCTGCTTTTAGAGAGGGAATGGTGATATTGTCAGGGTGGAGTAGTTTATTTAGTGATGACAAAAACATTTTGGGTTGTTTTGATGTTTCTCTTGTAGGTTGGCATAGAGTGTTTGCTTATCCTGTTTGACATGGAGTTTTGCAAGGTTTCTAAGATGTATGAATTACTGGAAGGCATTTTGAGTTCTATTTTTATACCAATTTTTCCAGGCTTTCTCTCTTTTCATCACATTTTTTTTGTTTCTTTTGTCAGCTATGGTGTGTGGTTGGAGTTTACTCTCTTAAACTGGTGTCAGATTATTTAAGGTCTGTAAGAATGTCATTAAAGTGTTGTACAGCAGTGTCTAGTGGCATTGTTCTAAGTGCATTCAGTTACATTGTTTTAGTGTTTCATTGAAAATAGCTTTTCTGAAATTGGTTGTATTTCTTATATAATTATAGATAATATGTTTATCTAGTCTAAGGTGAGTTCTAATGGCATATGTTGGAATGTGGTCACTTATGGTATCTGAGAAGCAGCCTACTTTTGTCAGTTTGTCTGGTTTGTTTGTGAGAATCCAGTCTAATGTTGAGTGTCTCCCTGAAGTTTTGTTGATTCTAGTAGGTGTGGTCATTAATTGTCTGAAGCTGTACAAGTTTTCGATTCAGTGAGTTGCCAGTCTATATTTAAATCTCCAAGTATTATAGTTTCATTGTTAATTTGTAAGGATATTCAGTACAGGATGTTGTGATTCCAAAAGTTTTATGTGATTCCAAAATTGCGTAAAGGTAGATGACATTCATCATGAAAACCAATTATTTCTTGAGCAGGTATTTTTTTTTTTATTTTTATTTTTTGATAACGTAATGAAAGATTATGTGAGGTGTATATTATCATTTGTTAAAATATTGAGGAAGTGTTGGATAAAGTTAAAAAGGTTGCATGACAGGAAGATTATTATTAGTTCAATATGGATATGAAAGAGCATCACAGTAACATAATGCATGATTAAAGTGTGAAAGCTATGGCCCAAATGATGGGTGATGAACCTTTTTTATCTTATGTACTGTCACTATTGCATTTGTGTTTAAGCCATATTTACATGTAGAAATACTAAGGTTAGATTTAGAGGCTAGATTTTTAGAAGGAGATTATAGTATGGAATTTTTGCAAAAAGCTAGGATGAAAGTGATAATGATGAAAGTATTCAAGTGAGAAAAGATGATATAGGAACTAGGAGTGAAAAAAATTATTGGCAAGTGAAGATAAATGATTATTTGTGTGTCTAAGTACACCACCTTCTCTGAGAGTTTTTTAATAACTCCTTTATCGAATTATCACTTAAGACAAAGGCAAGCATATATTTATATAAAAGAAAAAACATATCAATATGTTCCCAGTTGCAAAGATTACACATCACAATTTTTTTCATTGGTATCGCTATCATCAATTTAACATTACATAAATTGTTCATTTACTCCCTTCCCTTAAACCTCACATCACCTCCCAGACATTATTTTCCATGTATTGATCCCACAATTTCCATTTTTTCTATGTAACTTGCTCCTACGCTTCTGTAAAGATCCCATCTCCAGTTGTTTTATCTCTGTTACAATATCCAGTGCTTCAAATACAGTTGGTTTAGACTTTGAATTACATTTTACATGGCCTTACTATGTCTAGATAATTCAGATAATTTGTCCTAGCTCAGAAGAATAATTTTCTCAGTTATACCCATTTGTTCACCTGATATTTTGACAGAGTACTGTGTAGGGAATTTTTAAAGTCTGCCAAATCATTACTCTCCCAAAACATATATTCCCACTTACCTCTTTCTTCCCTGTCACAGCTCCAACATTTACCATCTACCTGAGGAAAAATTATCTGGAGTCTGCTTGGGGTATAAAATACCTATGAAAACACTTCCAAGCAAAAATCCTAAATTTTCTAGACTTTGTTGCATACATGAAAGCCATACATATGCCCTTCCATTGTTTCCTTGCGAATTGCTTATTCAGTCTCTCTTCCCAATCTTTTTCTAACCACCTCTGACTGATTCCTAGTTATCATGCAATATTTTATATACCCTACTAATTATCCTTTTTTAACAGCAGTTTTTGTTCCAGATTCAACTAAGAACTCTACCAGAGCAGGTATTTTGCTTAAATTCCCTTAGCCCTTTCTATTTGCCTATACTCTGATATCAATTCCTGATAGGAAAGGCAGTCTCTAGCCTGTAGTTCAAATGTCTTCTTGGTCTCTTCCTATTCTATTACTTTTTTCTCTCTAGTTAGGTTTTCAGTTTTTGTATTATTTTTGTTTTGTCTCTTCCCACATGTACATAGTTTACAGCAATAGCCTTTGTTTTATTTTCATTCATTTTATATCCCAAAATGTTTTATCTTCATTAATTTTATATCCCGAAAAGACTTGAGTCTGTCTCAAAATGTTCCACAACACTGAGATGTCTTTTTCTAGTTTTATCAGGTACAAAATAATATAGTATGTAAATAAATCCATTCCAACTTTTCTTGATCACCATGCCAATTATATCCTTGGAATTGTGAGTTCTTTGTTTTCTTTGCCATTGGCTCTACATATAAAGCAAATAACAAAAGGGAAACCACTGTCTGGTTCCTCTCTTCAGATACAGCTTATCAGAGAGTAACCCTGCCACTTTAATTTGTGCCTCTGATCCCTCACATAGCCTCCTAATTAACCACTTTATCATATCAGTGGACTGCAAATGCTTTCATTGTCCTGCTCATGAAATCCAAGCTTAGTCTGTACAATGCTTTATCTGCATCAAGACCCAACAACAGCAGTGGTATTTTCTTGCATTCTGCTTCCCTCTGGCTTACCATTGTTCTCTTAATATTTACAAATACCCTCCCCTCCATAAATGCACACTGATCTATATGTTATCAGTTTTGGCAACACCTTTGACAATCTTTCCGCTGTTACAGACCTAAACACTTTATAATCATGGTTTAAAAATGAAATGGGCCTGTATGAAGCTGGGTCGGATGGGTGTTTTGTGTCTTTAGGTAATACAACCACTGCTACTTTCTTCTAGGATGTTAGTGCTACGCCCTCCTTTTAAAATACTGCTAAACAAAGCCTTCCAGATCTTTAGCACTTTCTTCTCTCCTAAGGTTCAGACTTCCATAAGAATATCATCTATTTCCAGAGACTTTATTGCAGATTGATTATACTACACCATTTTACCTGCTTTCCTCCTATCCTAACTGTTAATAATTAAACCTCATCTACCTCTGACCTTGGCATACTTAAATCTTCCATAAATATTTCCATTTGTAGTTTTTCTTAATTTCCACATTTTTCTGCCTTATACAGATTTTCATACCATTTCTGAAATATCTTTAATACCCTACAGGATCTCTGCTTATTTTTCTTGTTATAGGCTCCTTAGGTTTGGCAATAACTCTTTCTACTTCCTGTTGCCTAAGTCATTGTGCTAAAACCTTTTATGCTATGGAGTTATTATCAAGAAAATTTTGCTTAACAGTAATTTTTCTAAACTCATTCATATTATCATGGTAGCTTCTTATTTTCTCTTAAGCATTCTGCAGTGTTGCCTCTTCTTGTTCGGTGAGATCACTCCTATTGTGCAATACTACAATCACTGTCATTCCCTCTAAATAATTCTTGCTACTTCTTAACCATATCTCCTTTTTGTTTTTACCATAATTTTATCCCAATTCCTAGCTATATTTTCAGAAGAAATTTCTATCTTCCCTAATAACTCCAGAATAATTTCTACTACCCATTTCTTAAATCTTAAATTCCTCTCTGTTTAGCAGATAGGTGGGGAAGCACCAGTGTCTCAGTTTTGTTTCATTACCCTGCATTTTTATTTCAGTTATTATTGGCACGTGATCTGAAATAGTTATTAGATGTGTATCAAAACTTTCAATTAAATGCACATTTTTCTGCAAAATATAATTTCTGTCTATTCTAACCCAGTTTTTGTACCTTGAGGAATAATATGGAAATTCTCTCCAAACTCCTATCACGGAATTCACATCTTCCATAGCAAATATTTTCATAAATTTCTTTAAAAATCTACCTTCTGTTCTAATACTTTTCCTTCTAGGCCCCCTAATACATCCTTACTGTTGCAAATCAAACCTCAGTGCCCACCTGTAAGTAATATTCCCTGCTGAATGTTGATTATTTCTCCAAGAATTTTTCTAAGCTCCATTGTAGCAGGTTTATGTAGAATATAAACACATGCCAGCATGATCCTCCTCCTTTTCCAATAGCCCCTTAGTACTACAAATCCACCAATATTATCTTTTTTCTCTCTTCTATCATTATTGGAGCTTCTCTCACAGTTAATATAAGTACCCCTATTTTCATTTGTCCCAGATATTTCGCTGAACGACCTCTCTGAAATACTTTCTTTGTCAAATTCACATGCTCAGTTCTTTCCAAATGTGTCTCCTGTAGCATAACTATTTTCACTCTGCATTTTTGGATGTAGTTCACTACTCTTTATTTTTGTGTATATCTGTGAGACCATTCACATTTAAAGATAATATAGAAAGTGGTGTCATTATGATAAGAAGTTATTATTCCCACCTGTTATGTATAATAGCTTTTTTTAAATGTCTAGTTCCAGCTTTTGTGTTACATGCATATACTAATGCTTGGCAGGTTGATCTTTTATACAGTTTTTCATGTCATGTCCAATTGAACCTATCTTACAAAATTTTTCGTTTTAATGGAAGCCCAAAAAGAAAAACACCCCAGAACACTCTCAGAACCTATTAACTTAATACAAACTCACACAACTATATACATTTTCAAATAATGAAGTTTAACCCTCCTAATAGAGACAATTGTCCCATATTGACAGCCACACTTAGGCTTGAATTAACCTATAATGAAGGCTATTCATGCTAAGACACATGATGCAGCATGTGCTTCTGCTTACACTAACTGCTGTCCATTTTTCTTATCTTTATTCCTTTCCTAGATATAGAAAACAAATTGAATGCTTTTAGAGAACATGATTTCATAGTCATTGAAAGAATATATTAACTGTTCTTATTGCCCCTTATCAGATTTTTGTTATAGAAACATGAAAACCAGGTGCATGGTTGCCATCTACTACAAACTTCACATATTACAGTGTGAACATTTATTTGCTAGAGGAATTGTTTCATTATAGTCAGTGTTCTTATATTTACTTGCTTCCCCTTAAAATTTGTTATTAGATCAAGTCAAGGGCTTTAATTCAGTCATTCACCTGTGCAAAAGCAAGAAAATGCATATAATTTTTTTCCATATATCATGCTCTTTTTTCAAAGCTTTCTTCTCTTTTTACATTGCAATCCCTACATCATTGCTGTTACAGCTGAACAAGAAGAAAGAAGAAGGAAAAAAGGCTGCATCTGTTTACTTTAGTATCCTTATTACACACAAAATAACTGAAAAAACTTTACTTTACAGAATGCAGTATATGACATGTTTTATAAAAGTACTGTTAAGAACATTTGTTTTACTTACAGTTACATCTTTTCTTCCTTTTCCCCTCTCCTTAATGTTCTTCCAAAAATTGATGACATGAAGTAAGGCATATGCTTTGGTGTCCCCTACAAGTTTAACAAAGTAAAAAAATGTCCAATATTTCCAGGTTTTCTTGTTCTAGCATATTTCACAAATTGAATTGATGCTTTGTAATCCTACATGTATTCATTAATTTCTTAGTTGCTGTTTTTTCTTCCTTTTGATCTCCATCTCCAAAACCCAGTCTCTAGTTCATTTCCAATGTGCTCCTAGTTCTTTTAGTTAACTCCAGTGCCTTTTTCTGTCCCTCCCAAACATTGTCCTATGGAACACTGGAAAAGGTTTTACTAGAAAAGCCTCTCTATAAGCTTTATTATCAGAAGAATGAAATGCAGAATCCCCTTCTGTTTGATAGCTCACTTTTTGTTGGGCAAGCATTTGTATTTCTTCCTTAGCATGTAATGCATCAAAACATGAAATGACTTTGACCCACCAAGAAAAAATTTTCTGAAGAGAGTTAGATAGAGCTATGAATCTGACACCTGCTTCTCGATATTCCCCGATTGTTGGAATAATTTACTCCGCTTCTGCCTATTGTACAGTGAGTAATCATTTTCCACAAACATACCACTTTCTCCAACTTTTAGTACTTTGTCCTTCTGACACAGTTTTGTGAGAATCAACCCTATCTACTGGTAGAATTGCATCTTTGCTATTAAAGGTCTTGGCTGCTTTTTCATGGCCAGGTTGGGAGCATATACACATTGTGCCCTTTCAATTTACAGCTCCTGCTGTGGAATACCAGTTCAGTTGCTTATTTGTGCTTTTATAAAATTAATACAGGCTGTTCCTTCAAGTTTCTCTGGTACAGCAGAAAATCTCAGGTTTTCCCTACATGCCATGTTTTGAAACATCTATTCTTGAGCAGCCTCATACTCAAACAGATTTTTTAATTTGATCTCTGATTTTTGTAGTTTTATAAGCTCATCTGAATATCTGTTTAAAACTTCATTTTTCCAGCCTTTTGTTATTTTAGATTATATACTCCTTCTGTGTTTCATTTATTTTAATTAGCTTTGAGCACATTTGACTTATTCTTTCCTCTAAATTACTGGAAGTCATGTCTTGCACCAAAGCTGTTGCTTGAACTGCTTTTTGCCGAAGCTGTAGGATTCTTCCCAGTCAGTGTTTTCTTCTCAACCTTTGTGACTGATTTTCTTTCAGGTTCTTTAAAGTTCTTCTTTGCTGACATCCTGACAGTGCACTTACCAGCCAGTAACTGAAATTTACCCAAAAAGGACAAATTCACTGATTCTTTTTTCTGAGTTTCTGTCTTTATACTGGGAGAGCTGAAATTAAGATGTTACTCAGTGTGCAGCCATCTTGGAAGTCACTTCATATCTGGCTTTGGTTGATTTGATCAGAGTCCAATGTTCCTTGTTTAGTTCATAAAGATCACTTTTGGCTTCTTGAGAATTAGATTTACATTTGGGTGCAATGATTTTTTTATTGTAAAACTTATTTACATTAGGATTCCACCATATGGGTTTATTATCGAATGTGGCATTGTATTTATTTCTGAAGAGAACACATATGTCTATACAGTTATTTATACATGCATAGAATTTGGCAGTAAAAGATTCTGCATAAGCATCAAGGTTTTCAATGTAATGGGGGATTTTGAATTTAGCCAGATCATTACTCAGTTATAGTAAATTGGCCTTCACATAGTCTCTGAATACTGAGATATTGCAGGATGCTTCAGGATTCAGGCTTACTGTGAATATGTCTGACTCTTGGTCCAGTTTAACCTCAGAGGGGGTTACAATTGGTGTGAAGCAGAGGTAGCTCATATTGGTAAGGACCAAGTACAGAACTGTATTACCCCTAGTTGGAGTGTGGTCTATCTAAGTGGTCCAAATAGGCTGTACTAATGAAGTCCAGAAATCTCTGTGCATACATGTTCGAGGATGTATTTGTAAAGCTACTTGTGTTAAAAATGTACCAACAGTGTGCCCCGCTGGACAGAAAAAGAAATATGCATGCATTATTGTAACTGTCTAAATGCATATGTTTTAACAGAGGATACTGGACGGAAAAGGTTAATCTCAATCCACCTAACTTTGAAAATAGTTTGAAATTAAATTACCTTCCTTAGGCCATCAAGATTGTATCTTAACAATTCCCAATGCAGCCAAAGACAAAACATCTGTACTAGGAAACTTTCTGTATTGTCTTTGGGGTGAACTAATTACTACTCTGGTAGGGTGGTGGTTTGAAATTGTTTTATGACTTTCAGAAGCTGCAACAGATCTGAGGAAAACTCTATGTGTGTGTATTATTGACACATATATGCTAAATCCTGGCAATTTCTAGCAATGGGAGCAGCATAGGAACCAGAAGTCCGATGACCAGATGTATGTGATGTCATTCTGTAATCTAGGATAAAATTATGTTTAATACTAGATGAGACTGAAGTCTCATTGCAGTCTGTTCTTGGAACCTGAAAGAGAAGGACCCCTCACCTACTTCATCTTGCCTTGCTCTAGTAAGTGAACCAGGGAATAGTAATTCTTTAGATCAGTCAGGAAAATATAGTGAGATTAGTTAAGCACTGTTTTTATGTATCTGTGTAAATCTATTTGTCTATGTTATGTTAATATTTCCTGTGTCTGAAACTCTAGTGTTTACTATAAATAGATATTTCATATTTTCAAGTTATTTTCTTATTTATTATTAAATATATTTAAACATTTCATTGTGGCTGGTCTTTTAGAGAATATTTTAATCTCTGAGAGTACTTGCATATATTTGGTGATAGCTCTGGCCACTCTTGAAAGCTTTGCTGTTGGTCAAACTACCATTTGTATTAATATTAATTTCACTCAGTATAACTGGGTACCCTTGCAACAGCCTTAGAGTAGCTGGTTTTGGAGTGTCTGGTGGCAGTGTAACTACCTTATAGTTTGGGCAGAAGGGGCATAGCTAGTAAATATGTGCCAGACTTTCCCAGGTGTGTGTGTGTGTGTGTGTGTGTGTGTGTGTGTGTGTGTGTGTGTGTGTGTGTGTGTGTGTGTGTGTGTGCGTGTGTGCGTGTGTGTCTGTGTGTGTGTTAAAATGAAATGCCAGTAGGGAGTCTTACTGGTGACCTGGAGGGAGATGGATTGAGAAATCCAGACCCTTGACTGAGTGTGTTCCCTGTGTGCTATTAAGGGAAATTTTGCTTGATGCAGAGAGCTACATCTGGAAATACTGGGTGTATCCATTTTTGTTCCAGGTGAATGTCCTTATCCAGTGCCAGTAAAAGGATTAAGGCTTCTTGATTACTGTACCAGAGTGGGGGAGATCACATATGGTTATATTAATATATTTTTGTTTCACAGAAACAGCAGTCACAACTTGTATTACTGCTTGTTTTACCCATATCAGAAGCGTAGCTAGGGCAGTGTTGGAGAGGCAGTCACGCTGGATGGAAAGTGTTGGGAGGGTGTGACTGGTCATCCATCATCCTGTTTTTTTTTCTTTTGCTCTTCAATGGAAGAGCTAGCTGGGGTGATTGTGGATACAACTGTAGTAACCCAATTGCTATTACAGTGACCTTTTATTTATTTATTTTTTGTTCTTCAGTTGAAGAGGTACCTGGGGTGGGGCACTGGATTGTGTTAACGGTACAGGGCATTGACTGCTATGCCTTTGACTCAAATACAAATTATTTCTGTAACGTTTGAATTATGACAGTAAACAAAGGACAAACATTTCATATATAGACACTGACAGCCCACATACTGAGTGCCTACTCACAGTATCTGGTTTGACTCTATCAGGATTAAAAATAATGGTTACAGTAATGCAATTTTGTCTCATATAACCAGTGGTCATAACTTACATTCTAGCTTACTTCACTAAAAATGCGCATTAGTCCTGCAAAGACAGAATTACAACAACAAAGTACAGGGCCAATATTTTCATCCACAGACAGTCCTCATACCTATTGTCTACTCACAGTGTATGGTTTGACTGTGTCAGGATAAAAATGTAATGGATATATTAATGTGTTTTGTTTCACAGAAACAAGAGTTGCAGCTTGTATTCTAGCTTGATTAACCCAAATACACATTAGTCTTGCAAAACTAGAATTACAACAACAAGAAACAGCAAAGCCAATAATTTCATTTATAGACAGCCCCTATACCCAGAACCTACCCACAATATCTGGTTTGAACCCATCAAGGTAAAAAAAATAAATAATGGTTACATTAATGTATTTTTACTTCACAGAAATTATAGTCACAACTAGTAGTCCAGCTTGCTTCACCAAACTGTATACTAGTTCTGCAAAGCCAGAATTATCATTTTATCAACAGACAACTCCCATACACATTACCTGCTCACAATATCTGGATTGATCTTGCCAGGATAAAAAAATAAAGATTGCATTGATGTATTTTTGCTTCACAAAACCAGATTTACAGCAGCAAACATCAGGGGCAATAATTTCATCCACAGATAGCCCCCATACTCAGTCCTTACCCACATACCTCTGAATTGTTCCCGATTTTTCTGAATGTCTCGGATTTTGCCTGATAATTTTGCCCTGATGCATAAAGTTTTCAGTATTCTAATGACATACATTAGAATTTCATACTTCTTATTTTTTTTAAATGTATGTTAATGCAAAACCTGTTGTTTCTGCGTGAATTAAAGTAAAAATTAAAACTGTTCTTGATTTTGGAACTTTGTCCCTCATTATGTTGGGTTTTGGCCCTGAGTCTTATACAAAGAAGGTGAGAGGCATGCACTTCCAACAATATCTGGTTTGATCTTGTGAGGATTAAGAAAAATAATGATAAAATATTACTTCCTGCAATCCAGAAAGCAGAGACTCTAAAAATTACTCACTCCTGGCTTTTTCCAACCTTTGCCCTCTCACACATACATTACTCTCGCGGCTTTAGTTTATACTGCAGGTTGGCCCACTACAGCTTTTGAAGGTATGGTAATATTCTGATTACTTGTCTTGATTTGGGTGCAACCAAATCAAGGCTAAAAATCAGTTTTTAATCATACCGCAAAAAGCAGTGCAATTGCGAGGTAAGCCTGTCCACTGGTATTGCTAATGTGGGAGCTTAGAATCCTTAGCCCTTCTGGTAAATCTGCAATGATACAGGTGGTCCTGTAGTTAGCTATGATAAAAGACAGTGAAATCTGTGAAGCACTGATCTGGTATCCCAACCTACAGCCTCAACAATCTGCACAATAAAATAAAAAATTAGGAATAAGGATAACAGTTGAGAATATTGGCTCCTGGCCAAAGCTAATTTAGCAAAACTTAGCAAAAATAAAGTCTTCTTTCCAGTGGAAAAAAAAAACAGTCTGTTTAAGGGTTTAAGCAATTATTTATTCGCAATAGATTGTTGACAAGAACGCTTGTCCATCACTGAATAAAGATCTTTTTAAACCCATAACTAGACTGTTTTTTTTTTCTCTGGAAAGAGGGCTTTATTTATTTTTGCTAAGTTTTACTAAGTTAGCTTTGGGCAGGATCCAACATTCTGAACAGCTATCCTTATTCCTAAACTTGTGGTTAGCTATGATGTGATAAATGGTTTTGTTCATAGCAATTTGGTCATGATGGAGTTCCTGGTTGTTATTTAACAAGTCTGGAGGCGAGTTATTTTTCTTAAGAATATAGAAGTACCTCTGTCTTGAATGCATTCATTGAATGCAGTGGGCCTGTATGAGTGACAGCCATTGATTAAAGTTGACATCAGAACAACAGGAGAGAACTGCTCATTAGACCCTCCGTTGATAAAATGCTAATTAAATTGGCTAAAGCACTGTTCAACAGCCACTTGGGCAATTACTTATAGTCAATAGGGAACACTATTCTAATACACACAATCACACACACACACACACACACACACACACACACACACACACACACACACACACAAAAACACAGAATATTGATAAATGGAATATATGGTACCCTTTATGTGATACACAAATAGCTTGCACTACAACACTAGTAAACTTGGTGAGTTGTGTCTTTGAAAGTTTTCATGAAACTCACTCCCTAAGCTTACGATATAAGATATTTCATGTATTACTCACCACATCTCTGTGCATTCTGGGAATGCTACACGCACGAGGTCCAAGTAATCAAAAAACACTGTTTTGAAGTTGGGGACTCAGTCATCTTGTAGCTCATGTAGTTTACTGCTTGCTTTTGAACTTGAACATGACTTCAAGGAACTAACTGTGAGTGGGAGTGGGAGGGGGATTTTAGGGTTAGAGAGCAGGAAGGGGTTTTAGGGTTAGGGAGTGGTAAGGGAACTTTAGGGTTAGGGAAGGGAGTTTTAGAGTTAGGGAGTGGTAAGGGAACTTTAGGGTTAGGGAAGGGAGTTTTAGGGTTAGGGAGCAGTAAGGGAACTTTAGGGTTAGGGAAGAGAGTTTTAGGTTTAGGAAGCAGGAAGGGAGATTTAGATTCAGAGAGTGAGAAAAAAGTTTTAGGGTTAAGGAGCAATCAGGGTACTTAGGTTTAGGGATGGGTGATTGGAGTTTTAGGTTTAGGAAGCGACTGGAGACTAGGGTTAGGGAGGGGAACTGGAATTTTAGGTTAAGGGAGTGAGGACTTAAGTTGGGGACTGGGTGGAAGTTTAGGTTCTGGTAGTCTATACAGTTATAGGGTCAGGTGTTGGGAAGGCTATGTAGACATGGAAGATCAGACTAGTGGGACTTTGAGCACTTTTTTGAGCAAGTGGCAGGGAGAAGGTGTTTCACAAGATACTAACATGCTAGCACCTGCATCAGATTTATATATTCCATATTATTAAATTAAGTTCTATGTTATCTGAAATGAAATGAAATATCATGGATATAATAGATATGTTGGAAACTTTGGAAAATATCCCAGACTAACAAAGTAGTTTTAATACATGAAGTGCAACAGATTTTACATAGCACACATTAATGTGGTTTGCAACACTGAATCATTTTTAGATTACATTTTTTGTATAGACAAAACAACATTTTCTAGTAGGTCAAGCACATCATTTGCTAGTAGCTAAGCACAAAGTGTAGAATCTAAGTGGACTAAGTGAGTAAATGCAGTAGGATAAAGGTGCTAAAAGGTGCAGTGCAGAAATGAGTACGAGAGGGAGCAGAGCAATCTTGTTTTCAGTAGTTGCATGCAACAGGAACTGGAGGAGGTGCTTAGATTCTAGTTCGTAAGGCCTATAGGTGTTTGGCTGGTGGCTTCCTATAAGCATTATTTAAATAGATATTCCTTCAGATGTCGACTGTGTGAATAGAGGTTTTTGAGCTAGTGGAATGTTGTTTGTTATCAGGAAACAAGAAGTTATGTACTCACCATAACGTTCGATGTATGTAGTCCATCTCGCCTTACATTCTTACCCGTGGGTTCGGACTCGGCCATACTCTAGCTCGAAGTCTTCAATTGACTTGTGGCTAAGAGGTATCCCATCATGCAACAGGTCTGTTCCCCAGATCTAGTTTGCTGCAAGCTCACACACACATACACACTGAGAAGAAGAACAACCCCAACAGAAATTACTACTGACACCTAGAGACAATACCTCCAGGTCCTCCAGGAGGGGGAAAGAGGGAGGGTTTGTAAGAATGTAAGGTGAGATGGACTACATACATTGAATGTTATGGTGAACACATAACTTCTTGATGTTATGTAGTCCAATCTCGCCTTCATTCTTACCCCCTAGGACAGTGTCCCTAGCACCTTGATCTTGGGTGGCTCAGTGAAAAATACTCTTGAGCAATGTGGAACCAAAGGAAGATCTGCCTCTAGAGACCAGAACTAATTTGTAGTGACTAATAAAGGTATGAGGCGAAGCCCATGTTGCTGTAGCACAAATATCATCCATAGACATCCTAGCCTGAAAAGCAGTTGAGGTAGCCACAGATCGTGTAGAATGAGCCTTCACTTTAAAGGGTAATTCTTTGCCATTGGAAGCATAAATAAATGAGATGCAATCGGAGATCCAGCAAGACAAGGTTACCTTAGAAACCGGAACCCCAAGTCTAGTGTCTGTAAATGAGACAAACATTTGATCTGATTTCCTGAAATTTTTCATCCTATGTAAATAGAAACGCAATTGTCTGTGAACATCTAGCTGATGAAACTTATATTCTGCCTTGTTGGAGAATTCAGGAAAAAACACAGGCAACTCAATAGATTGGTTGATATTGACAACAGAGGCAACCTTTGGAAAAAAAGAAGGGTTGGTTCTTAAGGAGACCCTATCTTTGTGAAACACCAAATAAGGTGGTCTATCGATAATGCTTGGAGTTCAGAGACCCGCCTAGCTGAAGTTATGGCTACCAAGAATACTGTCTTCCATGACAAGAATTTAATGTCACACGTAGCTGCGGGCTCAAAGGGAGTTGAGGTGAGCTTCTGTAGTACAAAATTGAGGTCCCATGGCATCACTGGATCAAAGACTGGAAGTTGGAGTAACAATGTCCCTCTCATAAAAGCCCTACAAAGCCTATGAGCCATAAGGCTGGGCTCATTAGCAACGTGAAAGGTAGAAATGGTTGCCAATTGCACTTTATTGGTTGCCACAGCTGAACCTTGACTAAACAGTTGAGAAAGAAATTCCAATATTGTGGAAATAGGTGCTGTATAAGGGTCAATATGTCTCTCACGGGCCCAAATAGAATATCTCTTCCACTTACTGGAATAAATCTTCCTGGTAGAAGGATTGTGGGAAGATGATAGAATATGGATTACTTCCGGGGAAAAATCATGAAGCCTGACTAAGGACAGAACTGGAGCAGCCAAGCTGTCAACCTGAGGGTTTGGATGAAGGGATGGAACTGTCCTGACATATGAGAAAGCAGATCTGGAACTGGGTCCAGAATCCAGGGCTTGTCCATTACATAGGGTTGAAGGAAGAGAAATCAAATCTGACGAGGCCAGTGTGGGGCAATGAGGATCATTTTGCTCCCCACAGACTGTGCTTTCTGAATGACCTTTGATATCAGAGGTAATGGCGAAAAGGCGTAGAGAAGACCGGAGGGCTAATTGTGAGCCAGAGCGCCCCTGGGTGTCTCCCCCTCCAGGGGGATAAGGGTGAAGTAGCTGCTGCATTTGGCATTGAGGGGGCTGGCAAATAGATTGCAGCAAGGCTGACCCTATCTGTGGAATATCTCTTCCATAACAGAATGGTTCAGGGACTACTCGTGAGGCATTAGGATAGCTCTGCTCAGCCTGTCAGCAATCATGTTGGACTTCTCCAGTACATGCTATATACTAGATAGCATTGGGAAGACACCACCCACTGCCAAACTCAAAGTGCCTCTCTGCAAAGGGGGTATGATTTGGTTTCTCCCTGTTTGTTCAGGTACCACACCACCGACATGTTGTCTGAGTGGATTGCAATTGTCCCCAGAGGGAAAGAGCTCTGAAGTGCTTGCATTGCTAATAGCACTGCTCTCATCTCCAAGACATTGATATGCAAATGGGACTTGTGATCCTGCCACGTGCCTTGGACAGTCCTGCCAAGATAATGCCCCCCCCCCACCTGATCTGGGAGGCATCCTTGGTCACCATGGCAACTGGAGAAGATGGGACAAAGGGCTTGTCCATGTTGAGGTTGCTGGCCTGAAGACACCAGCGTAGATCCTGCTTGCACGTGTCCGTAATCAGAATAAAATGGGAGAGTGGGAGATGCTGCAGTGACCATTGGGCAAAAAGCAGCCACTGAAGAACCCTCATGTGTAGTCTGGCAAGGGGAACTAGCATGATCGTGGCAGTCACGGTCCCTAATAACTTGAGGACAACTTTTGCCCTGACCTTTCTCAATGGTAGTAAGGCGTAGACCTGCTGTTGTAGAGCCTGAATTCTCTCTTCTAATAAGAAGGCCCTCATGAGCACTGTATCTAGTTCGGCGTTGATAAAAATGACATGCTGCGAGGGCAACAAGGCAGATTTTTTTCAATTTAGATTAATTCCTAACCATTGGCACAGTGTAATGGTAGTGTCCCTGGTCTGTAACAGTAGATGCCTGGTGGTGGCAGAAAGGAGCCAGTCGTTCAGGTATGGAAACACTTGGAATCCCTCTACCACACACACAGAGCTATGAAAATAGCTTTTTCAAGCAACAACAAGTCAACAGTTTATAAAAATTTTATAAACAATATACTTAGCCACGGTCAAAAGTGAGACCACGTCTGAGCTTAACAAGTGGCAAACGAGATCTGGAGAATAGACCTGCTGCATGATGGGATACCTCTTAGCCACGAGCCAATTGAAGACTTTGAGCTAGAGTATAGCCGAGTCGGGGCTGAGGTTCGGCTCCGAACCCATGGGTAAAAATGAAGGCGAAACTGGACTACATAACATCATTTATTATCTATCTCTGAAGCAGAGCCAGGAGTAGGCATCATTTAGATGGCAGTAACTTAGTCCTTAAGTGCAGGTAGGTAGTTTCATTATTCATGTCCTCTGGTAAATGACTCATTTATTGGGATAACCTTTCTGAAGCTATTTTCTCCTATTTGTAGCATAAATGGGGCCTATGCAATGCTGGAAATTCTTCTATATACATTTATAGGCCATAGGGACATGTTGTTATATTAAACTTTGATCTAAGTAAAGAGCAATATCTATTAAATAATAAATCATAACTTCCTCATGTGCTCCCCATCGGGGAGGTAATTAGGCCATATCCCTTCAGTCCTCACCAAACCTCTCAACTGTCCCAAATTACTCAGTTTTTACCAAGTTTTGGGGTCCAAATAATGGGGTGCCACAATTCCCGAGTGGCACCCCATTCATTTCCGAGTTTTTCTCAGCTATTTTTTATTTTTATTTTTTTTTCCATTTTTGAGCTAACGTTATCACGTGCGTGATGACGTCAGTTACGCCGGTGGTTCCAGCCTGTTGGAATTGAGCTTGCATTCCAGGCCCGGCTATTCAAATGGAGAGCGGGGAAACATTATCTTTTGGCCTGTACTCAATTATTGTGAGCCGTTATGCTTAACACAGTTTGTATAGTCACAACATCTGAAAGATGTGTTTAGAATGATTGTTTGGCAATATCTCTACAAAGAAACTAGAATGCAATTGCGATACGGAGCTCTGGACTTACTGCTGCATTTTCTCGGATTTCTGGCTGGCTCCTGGCTTGACATGCTGCGACGTTTGAAAGAGTAGGTTGGGTTCTTATTTTCAGAAGGGGTGTGCCTGTGTTAATGCGTGTGAGGACAGTTTATTTTTCTTAATGAGAAGCCTGCTTGGGAGCTCTGCTATTTCTGCATGGCGAGCTGTTGCTTAAAGTACTTTAAACGAATGGGAGCTCTGTAAGGTATGTGAACCACTACGAGTAGTGGTGTGTAAGCCTGCTTGGGAAAGAACTGCAAACGCGGTTGCATTTCTGCTCAACTGCTACTGTTGACATTCAAACGGAGCATTTCTGCACGGTACTTGCACAAAAGGAGAGAGAGTGGTGTGTGTGTGTGTCCGCATGCGTGGCATTTCTCAGTAAGTTGCAGTAAAACTGAAAAAGCACAGTCAAGCAGCTTCCCTTCTTCTAGAGATAGATATTTCAATAGATGCACTTTGTTTTTAAAAGTCTTTAAATATCTGTTGCAATAGCCAGTATTAAGGTTGAATTGTAAGCCTATGACATGTTTTAATAATCTTAATGGTGTTCAGTTATATATCTGATTTGAGGAATAGCTTCTGTTGTCTATACAACAAAGCCTTAACTTTCCATTAAATGACTAGCAAAATATACTTGTTTTGAGGCATCCTGTAGGCATATACCATTTTAACTAGCATAAAAATGATAAATGATTTTTTGCTAAAATACAGAAACCCTAATTCTGTAACAAAAAAAAAAAAGGAAAAGTATCACCTAGAATGTTTCAGCACCTCTCGACATGAATCATATGCATAAATCAATTTCAGAATAGCATTTTAGCTGACCAATTCTGATGCTTGAAACAATGCTCTGTGTTCAAGAAAATGCAGAATAGTGAGTATATACAGCTTTTTCAAGGTTACATTTTTGTTTTACTCAGCACAAAGAATGTTCCTTTTATCTTGACTGTAAGCATGGAGTGTTTACAGTATAAATACAGAAAAGAAAATCGATTAATTGTTATGCATGATAATGTTTCAAGAATTTCTAGGCTGCATTTCAAGATAATATAATGAAAATGTACCTGAAAAGCATTTTTGATTTGCAATAACACTGCTTTTTATTAGCATATCACCTGTAGTGGTATCTTGCCACAGAATATAACATATTGCTTTGTCTTACAATATATTTTGAATGAATCACAGTTTATGATTCTTATGAAATAAATGCAAAATACTGAAATATTAGATGTGAGCAATTCACCTGATAAGTTTACTTCCAAGAAATCTGAATAATCAATGAAAAGCAAATAGAATATGAAACCATTCACTGTGTCACAACCATTTTTCATTATGCAACTTTCTTTTATTTTGAACTTTGCGGGTGTTATGTTATTCTCTTACATTTCTATATGTTTATATAGCTAACACACACACACAAATGCATTCATATTGATATAGGCATGATTATGTGTATATGTGGTGGTGCAGTGGTTAGCGTCACCTCACAGCAAGAGGTTCTCCAGTTTGATTCTCAGCTGGGGTGCCTTCTGTGCGGAGTCTGCATCTCCTACCTGAAGTTACATGGGTTTCCACTGGATGCTCCGGTTTCCTGCCATATTCCACAAAGACATGCAGTAGGTGGATTGGATAATCTAAACTGGCCGTAGGGTTGTGTGTGTTAGTGTGAAAATGCCCCCACCTGAATACATCTGGTAGCTAGAGGTACTCAGGCTCAAACCTTGTACCTTGGGTAGAGGTAAAAAGAGCCTAAAGTCCCTAGCCACCATCACTTGTAAATTTATGCCTTATATTTTTGCTCGGTTCCTCATTAAATCTGTGGTTTTCAGGATTTTGGCATTTGAATTTCAGACTTCATATTCTTCAGAAAATAAATGGTAACACAAAACCTTTTATTCTAGCAATTTTCTACATTTATAAGATCAGTATTTACAATGTGTCCCTATTTTGGGGCTGTATTCCCCCATTATTGGCTTTGCCCAGGTTTTTTGTGCTAAGAGGTTGAGAGCTATGGTGAGAAGGGAGAACTGAATGCATTAAATGATAGCCACTTAAGTTTCAGTCTTCCTGTCTTTCATAAAACTGCTGATTTGGCTTAGTGGTATGTTGATGTGTCCATGGTTTTTGCCCCCCCCCCCAAAAAAAAAGTGAAATTGAAAATAAGTGCCAAGAAGCTGTGCAAGATGCCTATGGCTTACACTACTGTCATTCCTGTTTGTGTGTAAAAGTAGACTTTTATCATGGAAATTTTCTGAATAGGGCAGTTTTGTAATTAGTTGTTTATGCATTTTGTTTCATTGCCTACTGGAAAAGTGTTTAAAAGAAATTTAAAATGCGTTCTAACTTAAGTCTAACAGGTGTGCTTTATTATACAAGGAATATAATTTAATTAAGTCAGGAACTCTTTTAGTCCTCCACTCTTTTTCTCTCTACTCTAACTCCTGTTCTGATTCTACTACTTTTAGAATTTTAAGTATTATACATATTCTGTAAAATTGTTGTAATTTAAGAACTGTACATTTTTCAAAAAATGCTTCGATAGTGTGAATATCTCTCATGCATTTGTTCTTTAATCCTTATAAGCTGTATCATATAGTAATCTATTTTTATGTAATGTACCAGTATATAGTGGAGCTTTTCTCCTCGGGCCTCTGCTGAAAATGGACTTGTATCCAGCCAGACTAGCCCGGTCAACAAATGTAAAATAAATAAATAAATGTGTATCAAAGAACGCATGTATGTTTCTTTTGTGTGCAAGGGGCCTCATTTCAATGCTGTTTCAATGAGTTTCAAGGGCAGAGAAGTTTTAATGCCAAGTCTATTTTGTGAGATGGTATTGCTTTGTTTAGCAGATATCGATTATTGTTTGTGCATTGTGCTATAAAATATAAAAATAAAATCCAAATAATCATTATGGAAGTAAACAGTGTGCACACATTAGTGTTTATGGTAAATGGGGTAAAATAGCCATGTAATGGGGCATTGGAATATCTGCAGGGGGACTCTGGAGCTATATTTTGGTTCTGTTCTTCAGTTTGTGTTTGAAAGTTGGTATCCCACAATTCCATTGGAGTGGGCGGGGTTGTGTAATTATGCATGCAAATTTTATGTTAATCAGCGTGCAGATTTGTACCTATTTTTCATGGGCCTTGTCCAGATTTTTGATGTTTCAAGGTTGTGCTACCCTCATGGGTCACAGTCAGGGCCACATCCATGTAGGACACAGAGCCAGATTAACTGAAGATTAATGTTTTGTCTTTCGGCTTTTCCCGGTTAGGGGTTGCCACAGTGGAACTCCGGTCCGCTAATGATTGGCAGTAGATTTTTATGTGCTGAGTTGCCAGCCCTGACGCACATGCACAACCTTCAACGAAGGTATGCCCATTCACACATGTCTCCACACAGAAGACTCTTTAACTGAGAATTGAACAGACAACGTCTTACTGTGAGGCGACAACGCTACCGCAGCACCACCACCGCAGTTCCAATGCTTTCAATATAACATGACAGCCAGTTAGACTGTAGTAAAATAAGGTGGTGATGTTCATTGCTTGGAACTAGTGTGGACACTACACATCTTGTTAATATTTATATGAATAAGTTGAGTATCTATGACTGGAATTCAGAGCAATTATTGGAAGGTTATACTCCATTTTAGGTATTAGGGCATTTCTTGTTACTGCTGTCAGGGATTCTGTGGTTAGATGATTTGATACAGAGTAACTAATCTTCAGCTGTTTTGTTACCTTGTCTACTAATTGCTGTGCATAATCTTTAACGGAGAACAGTGGATCAAACCATAGACTCATACATGTGCATTGTTGGACTTCTATTCTGTGTCTCAGTGCGTCAAGTAACGTAAGATGGTTTTGATTTCTTATTGGTAACAAAGATTATCTAGACTGTTTTATTAGTGTTTCTTGAGAGTTTATTGTGTTTAACCCCACTCTAAAGGAGTTAAAGATGTCTTGTAACTGTTTTCTTATACTGCTTAGAATGGTCCTGGATTTCAGTATTAGGATGTCATCTGCATATGCTTTGGTGGTTGAAGATAGGAGAGTGTTACTAACATCATTTATAAAGAGAGAAAAGAGACATGGCTTTAATACAGACTACAGTGGAACAGCTGCCACAAAGGCACCTACAATGGATAGCTGGCTGCTAGGTTGGAAAAGTTCTGTTGCTGGAGTTTTTTATTCATTTTATGACATTAGATCCAACACCAAATGTGTAGCTTCTGGCTGACTGAAGCCTACACACTGAAATGTTCTTTTCATATTAGTGAAAAAGCCTCCTGTCAATTACCCTTTTCCAGGGTGGAGTAAATTGCTTTTGCTGCAAAAGTCTTGGGTGTGGGTGGTGAGGTGATTTTTAGGATGTGGAATTATACTGTTGTTGTTGTCTTTCTGCTTTTCCCGGTTAGGGGTTGCCACAGCAGAACTCCGGTCCGCTAATGATTGGCAGTAGATTTTCACGAATGCCGAGGTGCCAGCTCGATGTTCAACCTTCAACTAAAGGCATGCCCATTTACGCATGTCTTTCGAATGCCCACCCAACCGCGGGGAGGACATGCAGACTCCACACAGAAGGCACTCCCCGCACTCCAGCCGAGAATTGAACGGGAGAACCTCTTGCTGTGAGGCAACAATGCTACCGCTGCACCACCGCGGAAGTCAGGATGTGGAATTATACTAAGACACATAAAAGAAACCTTCATCCATCACTAAATGCTAGCTATTTTCTGACATGGATTAAGAAGATACTTTCAGTTTTGTCTTTTTGTATCTCATATTTTTTCAAACAGGAATCTGCCTCAGTCCAAATGACCTATGCTAGACATACTAGTTTCTGTAATTCTTACTGTTAGCCACAAACTGTTTTCAAAAGATTTTGTTTTTGGATACATCTTTACATGAAGAACATGGATGAGTTAGTTCTACTGTAATATTATACATCTCTATAAAGCTCTATAGTGCAATATGTAACAAGGTCTTACCCGCACCCAGACATCAAAGTCAGCAGTAATCAAACTGAACTGTTTTACTGTGCTGAACTGTTTTACTGTGCAATATAAATGTAGGCCTTAAATCAATTGCTTAAGTGCAATTTTTGCAGTAAAAATAAGCTAATAACCTACTAATGAGTGGCAATCTGTTAAATCAGTGCAATAATGCAAGTATTTATTATTGTTGTGTTGGTTGTCTGTGTCTACAGAATTTTGTGTATTATCATCATGTTAAATGTAGTCTATGTATTGTATGCACATTGAGTCTAAGGAAATGGAATTTTGTTCGGTTTGCACTTATGTGAATCGAAGTGACAAAGTTTACTTTGACTTTGAATATTATATAAACAAACTGGTAAGTCCTTGTTTTGGCCAATGAAGTGTCACTTTAATGCATAATCGTAGTCAATCATTGGTGGAGGTTGAGGATGCACAGGGGGGCATTGTCATTATGGTGGAGTAGGCTGGGGACATTGGCTGAGTTGCAGCAGAGACAGGGTGATGCACCAACATGTCCCCATTGCACATTTGCCTGCAGACATTTAATGACAGTGTGTGTGGTGAGAAGGGGAAACCTAGGGCAGAAAAAAATAAGTAATAATAATAATAATAGTAATACTAATAATACTCCCGTGGAGTAGGATGATGCTAGACCAGAGTCCTGAACATGGATTGGATAGAGCCTGGGAGAGGCTATGGCAGGTCGGTTGACCCAGTGGGCAGGAAAAGAGCTGCAAGAAGCCAAAAATACCTAAAAACAAACAAAAATTGTTTTCTAAATGCTCATAAGCAATTTTAATGGAGATAGTTGTGAAGGAGAAGTTGGGGTAGTCATCTCATTGGGTGAGGTTTAGGGTGATAGGATGTGTTACATTAAAATGGGAATTTACTGATTTTTTTGTTTTTTTGTGTTAACCTTAGCAGTATAGTTTTTATATTTCTTGGGGTCAATGCAGTTTATGTTGGGAGATTAACAAGGGTTGCTTTACCATGCAGTTAGGAAGGTTTAGCCTCTGTTTTTTTTTAGATGTCAGCTTTTATAAAAGCATGCCAAGGTATTGTGTTCTTGCAGTTTTCCATTTGTTCCAGACATCATCTCTTATTTTCAACTCTTTATGTAACTCTGTGCTGACCCAAGGATGGATTTTATCCGTTGTCATTTTTCTGGTGGCAGGAAGATTTTTTTCCATTGTGAAACTGATCAAAGAGTTAAATATTTCCAGGGTTTTTGAGAAGCATCTTGCAGGTAAAGTAAGGTCCAGTCAAGAGTTCTTAAGTTTTTAAGTAAAAGACTTAAAATAACACTAAGTT
The DNA here is from genome assembly GCF_019279795.1 of Protopterus annectens. Classification (NCBI taxonomy): domain Eukaryota; kingdom Metazoa; phylum Chordata; order Ceratodontiformes; family Protopteridae; genus Protopterus; species Protopterus annectens. Next base: position 274,541,954 of record NC_056737.1, read on the forward strand.
CAGTATGTAATCGGTCATCCTTAGCATCTGAAGATTTCAACTTCATTTAAGTGCCCTTAAATGCTAAAAAAAGACAAAGCAAATAAGTGAATGCACCTTATACAGCAAGAAACAGAAGATTATTCAGGATAAAATATTAAAAATATAAGCAATACAAAAAACAAGCTTCAGACCATGATATCTTTAATATTGGTTAACGAACAAAGGCCATTATATGAAGAAGTGGTACTGGTCAGAAAAGTAATCACTGAATGCCAAATCAAATAAATAATTATTGAATGGTCTATGAAAGTGGGCCAAAGCTGAACATTTCTAACACTACCATGATAGTAGTTTTCAAAGGACTGCTACCTGATAGTCAAAGGGGTGAATGACTGATGTTTGTAGACCTGTCTTGGGAAGTACTAACTGACCTGGATATGGCACAATAAGTTCGGGTAAGATGAATTCACGTCACCTACGGACAACTAAATTGACACCACGATTTTAAAGACAATCTGGTATCAGATAGAAACAGTGCATTCTCCACAACACAAGCAGAACATGTTGCTAATATGACATATGAATAGGTTTTCTGGCCACAATGTTCTGTACTAGCTATAAACAATTTATTTTTCTATCATGGAGTCCAGGATAAATGGCATTATAGTAGCCAAGGTCAGAGATGTAGCTAGCTCATCCAGCACTTGGTGCCAGTCACTGAGCTGGCACCCCTCAACTCTTAGTTAAGGTGCAAAAAAACATCTGCTTTTCTCACTTCTTTTCTTAGGATGAGTGCCAGGTCCCATATTCCTGACCCTCATCAAGTCAAGACAAATAAATAAGTAAAACCAACAAATAAACAAATAAAGGTCTTGTCATTTAAAAAAAAAACTGTAGTGAGTTGCTGCAACTTAAGACCACACACAAAGCACTGACTGTAGAAGCAGTACAGGAATTCATGCCAATACTACATTCAGAAATGCTGGTATGGAAATGGATGCTTGTAAAGCAATTGCAACCTCTAACACCTTGTGCCTATGCCGAATGCTTCCTTCACCCCACCGTAGCTATGCTCCTGGACAAGGTGAGATGAGACACAGGCTTGAAAATATACAGTGAGATCAGTTGCTTGATCTTGTCAGTGTTCCAGATATGGAAAGAAACAAGATGACTTTACTGTTGCCAGTACCTTGTTTGAAAATGTCAGCCAGTTATCCAGGACGGTACCAAGATTATGCACCTTGGAAACAAACTCAAGTCTGTTGCTACCATAAAGAATACATGATGGAAGTAACAAAGCAGATCAATGTCTCAAACAGCATACAAAACCATAGCCTCAGTCTTTAAAGTGTTTGGTTCCAGCTGGTTCGCAACTAGCCATTAATGAATAGCTTCTAAAGCCTGAACAACAGAATGGACACTCATCATTTTGTCCTGGGGAAAGAAGAGGTAACACTGGTGGTCATTAGCATAACAGTAACACACTTGACCTCTCACTTTTCAGCTCTTTTGTCACAGAGGGATGATGTTCTGACTATGACCCTGGCAACCCAAGCTTAAAGAGCGGTTCAGGCTGCTGTTGGAACTTGTATGTGAGAACAGAGGAATGATGAAGCTTTGCCAGCTTGCCTGTCTTCAGTGAAAGGGGTGTTGTGCATGTTCAGTTGATGAATCCCATTATAGAATCCTTACTCTATAAACAGGAGATCCCAAAGGAATGCTGGATTTGAGTGTTTAGGTCAGTCTTGAGGGGTCATGTAATTTGTGAAAGCAAGTGACTCATCTTCACTGATGTCCACTACTGCTTGTTGGGTTGGTACTGGAAATGCAAAGTGGGGCTAGGGCCTCAAAGCACAAAATCTCCTGGCCTCAAATAAGTGGTGGCTCCACTCTCTGTTGCTTGGTTGCCATCCTGGGGAGGAATGAATGGGCTGTGGGGCTTTCAACTCCCTAGAAAATAAATGGGCTAAAGGAGTGAGTGGATAGAGGGGAGTCTGACTGTGATCAGTCAGGTAGGGAAAATGAAGGAAATAAAACTGTCCCTCTAATAAGGTCCCTTAAGGACAGGATGAACAGAATAAAAAACAAGGGCCCATGATCAAACCATGTAGTACTCTGCAGTTCAGGGAGTAAGAATCAGAACACTTTAATCCCAAGACCTCCTTCTGGGTATTGTCTGAGAGGTAGGGGACAAGCTACTAAAGGACAATAAAAGATAAACTACAATAAGAACAGAGAGTTATTCAACATGCTATGGTCAACAGTGTTAAATCCTGCAGAGAGATCCAGCAGTACTAGGACAAAATATACATACTGGTGTCCAGCCAGCCTGAGATCATTTACCTCCTAAATAAGGGTGGTCTCAGTACAATGGTGAGAATGCAAATCACACTAATATGAGTCTGTGGTTCTTCAGACAATAAGGTAAGATTCAAGATGAATTTGAACTACTTTTTTGGCAACTTACCAAGAAATGGAAGGCTTATGAGAGAGAGAAAGCAGAAATTATCAAGAACACTGAGGTCCAAAGATGGTTACTTAAGGACTGGAGTAACAAAAGCATCCATCAAAACAATTGGAAAAATCCCATACCTCAGGGAGGATGCCAACATCTAAAAATTAATTGGGGCAAGGCTTGTGACTACTAGCTTAGAGGGGTAAGAGTTTGATCTGAAAGTCATGGTATGCATGCTTGAAATCATGATCGAGAACTTATAATGACTGGGTATGTCAAACACAGACCAAGGAGAAGAACAAGCCATGCCATATACTATAGAAATACAGATCTCATAGTGGCAAACTTCTCAGTGAAAAAAAGAGCAACTGTCTCATGTAATGAATAAAAGGCAGGTTGGGCTGTACAATCTGTCCACCACCCAACTCAGCCACTGTTGAGATTCCTCTGGACAAATAAATAGCCTTCTTATGAGAGATCTTAGTCTGGTAGAAATAGAGCCAATAGCTAGGTCATTTGACACGCTGGGCAGCCCTAGACTGGAACCTCTGTCAATAGTTAAGATCACAAAAAAAAAACTCACAGACTCAGAACTATAGTGAACAGTTTATGCAAGCTCCTTGAATGCCATTTCAACCTTCAACCTTTATGCTGCAGGGAACAGAGGCCAAGGCTGAATCATGGCAAATGATACTTCAATGTAATTGAGTATTCACAATTTGTGGTCAGCCAGTCTATAGCACAGGCTAAAAACCTGTTATAGTTTTCCACCATGACACCCAGACCACCAGCAGTCTCTTCCTGATGAAACTGAAGTAGTGCAAACGAAAATAATTCAAGAGTAATTTTAGCAATGTTACAACATTCTATCAACTCAACATTAGATGCACACTAAAACTGGGTAACATCAGAAAACAGTAGACCAAGAAATGTTCAGACCACAAGACTGCCTCTACTATCAGGTCAGGAGTCTTCAACTTCAATAGGAAATTCAAATGTATATTTAAATTTATAGGTTGCAGAGTTATGGCCTGAGCAAACCTGAATCCCTTCTTGTAAGAATGTCTCACACAAATGGATTATATTAAGACAAAACTACAGTTTACTCCTGCAGTCAGGACATGTTCAGACGGGTTGGTGTTCTTAATGGCAAACTAAGACAAACAAATCTCAGAATTAATGGAAAATAACACCCTTACCACCAATCCTCCCCTCTCTGGAGCATTGAATAATAGAGTGTCCAAGTGGTACTATGGCAATCAGATGGGGTCAAAGTTGTCATCAAGCCAGGTCCCCACAATAAATGCAAAGCTAACATCACTCAACAGAACAGATAACTTTGGGCTTCTTATGTATGGACATCACATTGGAATATAGGTCTCTAAAGGGGCTACAGGAAGGTTGGTGTCCGTCACCTGCGATGGATGAATAAAATGGTGCTCTAGTAACTACATGAGGGAAAGCTGGGTGGAACTGCTTTGGGTGCTTCCCTCTGTGGCAGAAGATACTCAGCATTTCATCACAGATATATATCCACCAGTGTCCACAAAGGTCTGCTCTCAGCAGCCCCCTTTCTGCTTAAATAAAATTTGCAAGTGCCTGCAGGTCTGAAAGTCTGATAGTGGTAGGTGGTGGAATATACAGAGGCAGAGAGCTAGAAGAGAAAACTGTTATAGTATGTCAAAGATAATGTTTATGGGCTTATTATGGCAATATATGGAGGTTTAAAATAATGAATAATGGGCCAACCCAGAAAAGAAATTAAACAAGGCCTGAGATAAATAGCAAATTAGGTTAATCAGATAAAAGACTAAAGACATATGGTCAGAGAAAAATAAAGACAGTACACTGAGAATGTCAGCCAAAAAACTGAGATTAAAGGCTAAAATTATAAGATAAAAACTCTGTGAATGAAGAGTCAGTAACTGCATGAATAAGAATTAACAAACATCGATTTTGTTTGAGTGCTATGAATAATCTACAGTAGAATGCCTCATAGCAAGATGTTGTCCCATTCGATTCTCAGCTAGAGCGTCTTCTGTGTGGAGGCATACGTGAATGGGGTACGTAAAAATCCACTACCAATCATTAGCGGACTGGAGTTCCGCTGTGGCGACCCCTAACCGGGAAAAGCCGAAAGACACAAACAAACAAGAAGTGGTCCCAGTTCAGAAAATGTTTATACATGACAAATGTATTAGTTGTAATTCTAGTTCTGGTGTGTATTTAGAACATGGTCATCTGGTAATTTATTTACTTAATTAATTTATTTAATTTGTTAATAAGGTAGGTGATCTGGTCTGGGATCCTTTTCAGTCATGTCCAAAGTGAGTTTGCAGTTACAGACACATATTAAGAAAACAATGTTTTGTGAAAATTAAGTAGCACATTAAAATTTAATTCATACTAAGTTAAAGTAAACATTTTGGAGTATACATACAAGCAACAAAACTCATTTGTCATGGGGATCAAGCACAGTTGCCTATAATTTGATTATTTACAGTTTAGCATAAAGAAAGTTGCCTATAATTTGATTATTTACAGCTTAGTTTAAAGAAAGGTCCTGAGGGCTCAAGTTATATAATTACAAACGTAATACTAAAATGGCAAAATGGCTAGTGATATACAGACATTAAAGTAGTGTTTCAGCTAGAACCAAGGAAGCAGTGACACTTTATAATTTTTAACTAAGCTTTCTTTAAACAGTTATTATGCAGGTAAAGTTAGTAAGACACTAAAAACATTTTAATATCTATTGGATACTACTTTAAATAAAGAATGACTTGGGTATGTTTCTCTTAAAGGTATAAGTCAGTGAGTTAGTGATTATAAGCTTTGAAAAAAAATGTTAAAAAAAAACAAAAAACAGGGAGAACTTCTAAGTTATATGCACTAGCATGCATTCGAGTGAATACAATCTTAAAGTGTAAGCAATGATTAGACGGGGAAAAAAACAAGAATTTGAAAGAAAGTTGTTATCATTATGTAGGTGTGCCATCTAGTGGCAATGGGAATTTATGCATTTTAAAATATTTTTAGTATTATTTTTACTTAGCATTGTGGTTTTATGGATTGGACACTCTAAATTGGCCCTAGGCGTGAGTGCGTGCATGTGCCTTCTGTGGACAGTTGGGTGCCGGGCTGGCAACTCGACACCGTAAAACTGCCAGTCATGAGCAGACAGGTGATCCGCTGTGGTGACCCCTAACCAGGAAAAAGCCGAAAGAAGAAGAATTGTGATTTTATCTTAGTAACACAGTAATGTATTAATATGTTGTGCTGATAAATGTGAACACTTTTCAATTCCCTCTTGAAAAGGCTGTATGAAAAACTATTTGAAGTTTCATCTTTTTGTGATGTAAAACTACATTTAGTTCCTCCAACTTCATCTAGGACAGTGTAGAATTTGGAAGCTGAAGCCTGGTGATCCTATGCTTTTGAGTCTGTTGTCCTTTTGCTGAGTACATACCTCTCAACCACTTAGAGCAAGAAATCTGGACAAAGCCATACATAAAAGTGGGACAAAGGCCCAAAAATAGGGGCAATTTTTAAATCTTGCTCTTACAAACTTAGAAAGTTGATAGAACAGGTTTTGTATTAGCATGAATTTTCTGAAGGACATGAAGTCTGAAACTCAAATGTCTGTCATTATTTTTGAACTTTAATCTTTAATTATTTACCACTAGTTTGCCTGAATATAAACTTCACCAGCTAAGTAATTCACGGCCACAACTTGATTGTGTGCGTTTGTTTCATCTCAACACCATTTGTGTTGACATTATAAAAGGAGCGTAAGGCAGAAATTACTTCTAAAACTGCAAGGCTCCCTACAGCTGGAAGGCATCAGATCAGGTGGGAGGCATAATGTGTCTTTGTAATTTAGTGATTCTTTTGTAAATACCCTGACATCTTAGTCAAGTCTGAGTAAAGATGTTGCCTTTCCTGCATTAGTCTCTTTTTAGATAGCAGCATCTCTTGGATCATTTTGCATTGCACATGAACTTTCTGTGGCTGCACTTATTTGTTTATTATTTGATGCACCCAGCTCTGTTTTGCGTTCAGCTCATGCACAGAATCATATGTTTATAGGTAGTTACTAGGCATGTGGTTCAGAAGACCACTGAGAAGCCTAGTCCAATTTCCCAATTAAGTGACTTACTCAGAGTCGCACAGTTAGTAAATGGAGGCTGTGGGAATCAAACCCTGGATTACAGGAAATGTTTTTTTATAACAGCCTGTAGTCTTAATAACCTGCTAACGTCATCTGAAGAAAGGATTTGTAGGATGGTGTAAGATAACAGTGACTGGGTAGTGGAATGTTTCCTTGGCAGAATCTGAAGTTGTGGTAGGTTTGTTTTTTGAATGCTTCATGGATTTTGAAGGTTTATTGTGTGACCACTGATGACGGCTTTGATTTATTGATTACATCTAATGACTGCTTTGATTTATGGTTTACTGATTACTGTGTTTTGAATGGTCCATGGAACTTGGTGGGTCAGTGAATATCCAATAGCTACTGTTCTGTACTTGTTGATGGTATATGTGATTCTGTGTCAAAATGTTGAAAGTAAATTATGGTTCTCTCATTATCCTCAGAAACAGAGTTTACTTATTAAAATGAAGATCTTCAGGATAATTTGTGGGATGTCCTGTGGAAAAACTAATTGGGATTGACCCAAGCTTCCATTTCGCAGAAGCTAGGTATTTGTTTTTTGTACAAGGTAGTTTTGCATCAACTGAGTAATGTCGGCAATCTGTACCTGATTAGTGAGGTGAGAATACACACAGATACTCACACGTGTTAGCTGACTGGTTGTGGTCCTGATATGTTATAGATTCATAGATGTATACTAGGCTAACAACCACTACGGCCCTTATAAGCCTAGCAATGCACCCCAAATGTGACCTACAAATCTGATTTATATAGGTTGAGATTTACTGACTGCTTCTATCCATCAGGGACATAGGAACCAGATCAGGAGTTAATTTCTTATTACCCATCCATTGGTTCAAGTTGCACTTAAAAAAGGGATAGGGAAGAACTCTGCATCACATGGATGGGGAGCCTGTTCCAGAGAATGGGAATTCTCTGAGAAACATTTCTGTCTCTCCAACATGTCCTACATATGCCGCAAGCAGAGTTTAGGTATTTTAATCTAGTAACTCTGATGTTTGTTTGTTTGATGTGCAAAAGTTTTATCAAAACAGAGACCAGGGATGCCCTGTATGCCAGGCAAAGATCACCTCTCAGAAATCTGAATGATAATAACTAAAGAGACAGAGCTTTGAGGCAATGAGTATAGAGCATTGTGTTTACTCCCTGTATTCTTTTTGTAAGGAGCCTTTGTGGAAGTTCCAGTTGCTGCATGTGTCTGGTCAGGTACATAACATGTACAGAAGATTCTGAAAAGTAATACAGTGAATATGGCAATAAAACATTCTGGAAGAATGGTAAGACCTATAATCCAGGAAAGTCTGACTTGGAATAAAGCCAATTTTCAGTGGAGGCCCTGGAAGTAATGCTCCAGACACATGTCTTTGTAACATGGGAGGAAATCCACATGAATGCATGGAGGACATACAGACTCCACACAGAAGGCACCTCTGCCATGAATTGAACTGGAGAGCCTCTTACTGTGAGGTGACAATGCTACCACTGCACCACTGCCCCATCCAAATGTGTATCTTTAAAGCCTTGTTCTAGATTACCTAACTGCTCACATTCAGTTGATTCAGACAGCAGAGTCAGAGGTTTCACATGGAGCACTTGTTGGTCATGAAGTCAGCTGCAATGAGCAATACAAAAATATGACAGAAAAATACACATCTTTCTGAAGAGTAAGTATTTCAAATATACACATCATGTACCATATCATGAAGATGTCCATAATCATTTCCATTTATTTATTCTTATACATTTAAAGGGAAGTGTCCACCTGGGCTTCATCTATTTTTAGTGGAGTTCTTGGGAGAAGAGTGCCACAGCTATAGCACTGATTCTGATGACATACACAGCATACAAAGAATAATGCAAATTTCAGCATTACTAAAGTCTGAGATTTCTTACTAAGAGCAGCAGCATCTAAGGTGGAGGACAGTAGCAGGCAGGAAGTGGGGGAGAAGAGATGTTTAAATGCTTTAGTTTATAAGAAGACTGGGCCTAAGGGTAGAGGAAAAGTGATGATGTAATGACTGATACATGAAAGATATGTGAGGGAAGGATTAAAATCTTAGAAAGGGATGTGATCGAGGGGGTCACAGACATAGACCCACAGAGAGAAGGTATAGGGAATAATGCTAAATGAGTGCAAGCAGTAATCTATCCATAGGAGGCTAAGTGATCCCATGTATGCATCTCACTGTGGTTTATTCATTTATTAGTTTGTTTACTGAGGTAGGGCTCTGAGCAGCGTTGACAAGGGTCCATAGGAAGTATTTTGTTAGTGTCGTAAATGTGAGGAAATGAGTGACATTTTTTAATTCTGTTCAGATTCTAGCATTCTTGTGACATGACAGTTGGTAAAACACTACACATCAACAGCAGCAGCAAGCTGAGTCCCGGGACCATGTTAAAACAGCAACCCACTAATGTGGCAATGTGAACCACAGCTGAAAGGATGAGTGAGCATGGTTTGAATTTTATAGTGCTCATAGAACAGTTCCTTGACAATGCTAGAACCTCTGCTGCACTATAATATTGCAATGGTGGACAGCAAATCAGCCACTATATATATATATATATATATATATATATATATATATATATATATATATATATATATATATATATATATATATATGGATTCCTACTACAAGAACGAAAGTTCACTACTTCGAACTTGTAATAGGAAGGCTCACTTCTGCAAAAGTTCACTTTAACGAAAGTGAACTTTTGCGTAAGTGCACTTTACCAAAGCCACTGCAGCACAGTGGAGGACATAAAAAAAAACAAGCTATGTCCTCCACTATGGTGCGATAGTCATAGACCTTAGGGTTAGGGCATGGGTTAGGGTAAGGGGATAGCTAGTAAAGCTATCCCCTTACCCTAAGCCATGCCCTAACCCTAAGGTTCATGACTATTGCACCATAGTGGAGGACATTGCTATGTCCTTCACTGCGCTGCAGTTGTCACGGGCCTTAGAGTTAGGGCATTGGTCATGGTAAGGGGATAGCCCGTATGACCCATGCCCTAACCCTAAGGTCCGTGAGTACTGCACGGAAGTTCAGTACAACACCCGTTCGTTGTACTGAACTTCGCGTAAGTGCACTTTCGATTAAGTGCACTTTCGCTGCAGTGAGCATTCCATGCACTATTTCAAATTAGTGAAAATTCGATCTAGTGTATGGAAGCATATATATATATATATATATATATATATATATATATATATATATATATGGTTACCTATCATTTCATCGAAAGTTCATTTCATCTAAAGTTCATTCCATTGAAAGTTATATATATATATATATATATATATATATATATATAAAAAACACAAAGTCAGAACTAGGCAAAAGTGACAAATGAAGAGTCCAAAAATGTTGTATTGACGCGTTTCGTTCAATTTAATCCAACATGAACTTCATCAGAATAACAGTCAAAAATTAATGAACATATAAATAATGTTCAAATATTCAAATATAATCAAATAATGAATATAATAATAATAATAATAATAATAATAATGATAAACATATAAATATGTAATATATACAGTCTACTAAACAAGGTAGTACTTGTTTGTCCAAGACTGAAAATCAAGAAATGTCATAGTTCAAATGCATTAGCAAGGCATGCTGCATCTTGTGTTAACTTTAAGAAATTTAGATTTTCAGTCTTGGAGAAAGTTGATGATGCACAATTTATGGGGAATTTTAAAATCAAATTGGAATGCAAAGAAGCTTTGTGGCAAATTCTGCTTAAAGCAGATGAGCCTCCTGGGCTCAATGATGTTATAAATATCAAATGTTTTTTACAAGCACAAAGACCTTAGAGCATGGACAAACAAGTACTACCTTGTTTAGTAGACTGTATATATTACATATTTATATGTTTATCATTATTATTATTATTATATTCATTATTTGATTTTAATATATCAACTAATGGTTAAGTGTTTCAGGTTTGTTATTGGATAACAGAGTCACATGGATATTTTGAAATACTATTTATATGTTCATTAATTTTTGACTGTTATTCTGATGAAGTTCATGTTGGATTAAATTGAACGAAACGCGTCAATACATTTTTGGACTCTTCATTTGTCACTTTTGCCTAGTTCTGACTTTGTGTTTTATTTAGTTTTCGTGTGGTTCGTTTGTTTTATATATATATATATATATATATATATATATATATATATGTTGTTGTGTCTTTAGGCTTATCCCGGTTAGGGGTCGCCACAGCGGAACTCCGGTTCGCTAATGTTTGGTAGTGGATTTTTACGTGCCGGGTTACCAGCCCTGATGCACAACCTTCAACGAAGGCACGCCCATTCATGCATGCCTCCACACAGAAGACGGTCTAGCTGCGAATCGAATGCGACAACGTCTTGCTGTGAGGCGTCAATGCTGCCACAGCACCACTACCGCGGGTTTTTATATATATATATATATATATATATATATATATATATATATATATACAGTGGCAAATAGAATGCAGAGTATGCTGCAACAGAATGTCTACCAACCCCAGTGATGGGAAATTATTCAAACATTTGAGGAGGATGCATTACTAGGTACCAGTGCAATAAATCTTGGAGTAGCTTCCCAGAACACTTGGAGGCTGCACTACAAAACTATTCCTTCAATGTCCGGTGGGAAAACATACTTGGCATCTGAGAGCAAGAGACAGAAGGAGTGCAACACGGTGAGCTGTCACAGTCTGTTTGGGGGGTGGGAGAGCTACTTCATACCAACACTGAACAGCATGACCCTGATCCCTACAAGGTAGATATACCCAAGGAGCTTTGTGATATTAAGGAGCAGGCATGGACATCCTTCCATCAGCTACCATGGATCATTTAAATGGTCATAGCTCAGATGGCACAGATATAATTTAGGCAATGTTCTAAAAGAAAACAGTCAAGCATTTTATTGCACAAAAGCAACAGAGGACATGGCAACCAGCATTTCAGCAACATGTTACCCTGAAATGCATGGAAACTGAACAACCACCTTAGATAAACTTGCATTCCATTGCAAGGTCAGGGATAACCAGACAGAGGCTATACCCTCCTTCTTCTGCTATCCACTGCTAGTATCATCAAGGACCACTGTGCATCGGAAAATCATTTTGATGGATGGTACATTTTTTGACCTGTACTATCATCTGCAGGCAACTGTATATGCTCCAAACAGGAATGAATTGAAACAATAGAATGTTTCTTCTTTTGCAAACTGCCCCATGGGCTGTAACAATATAGCAAGAATAGCTACCACAGCTTATAGCAGCTCTTCATGGAATTTAGAGAACAGAATGGTAATGATGTCAATCCCTGGTACATCCTCACTGATATCAAAACAGCAGCAATAAGAGTTTTGCAAAGAAACAATCCCACAGCAATGATTAAGGGCTTTCTTTTCCATCTTGGTCAAATACTATGAAGGCAAGTATAGAAGCTTTATATGGTACCAGCCACCCTTCACTACTTGCATGAAGATGCTGCTGGCACTAGTCTTTCCTCCCCAGGCTATGGAAAGAAACACACACACACACACACACACACACACACACACACACACACACACACACACACACACACACACACACACACACACACACACACACACACACACACACACACAACGTATACCAAAGGACAGATGCAAGGTTCCTCTGTTTCCAGTTCAGCACTGGAACATGTCAGATTTCATGCCTGTTAATCTGCCATATGCTAGAACCAAGTGGAAAGATGACACCACCATCTCCAGATCTCCCTTGGATACCTCACATCATCAAAAGATAGGCTGCTTAACATAATTCAGGGTAAGTAAAATTAAATATTTGAGCACTGGGAGGCACTGCTATATGGCAAAGCCCTTATATTGAAGAGAGGACATTGTCTGAGAGAGAGCCTTTTGCAGGGCATCCATTGCAAATGCCCTGACTGTGATATGTGCCATAACTTTCTCTCTGCTATAATCCATGAATATACACTGAAACCACAAGCACCATACATGAACCTGTCACTATTACAATAAAATTTAGACCTCCTCCTTTGTAATATCTTCCCTTTGTATATCTTTATAGTGTGATGCAAATGCAGTTGAACCTGTCTACACTGCAATGACAATGAAAGCTGACATGCCCACCAGTTTTAGTGACTGTACCATGGTGGATTTGCTTGCCAGATTTCTTATCATCCACTTGTGTGGCCAGCAAAGTGTCTTCACTGCTGAGGCTTTCATTTGATTAATATGTACCCTTATCCCCAGTTCTGATTTGCTTGTTACTAAGGATGTTGAAAGAGCTGAACAATCTGAATACAAGTTTCTTGTTGGAGACCTCTTTTTAATTATGTATTGTAGAGAGGGAAATGCAAATATTTTAAAGCAGTAGAAGGGTTTAAGTCTATGTCATTAAGGAGTGAGAGACAGTTTAGGGATTTTAGGTCAGCATAAGAATGAGTCTAGCTCAGACTTTTAGTGTAGACCCAGCTTTTTATGGCATGCAACTTCTCTTTTTTTAAAAGTTGTTGAAATGATGTTTATGAGAAGTATATGGCCAAAGAAGACCTTATGTGTTAGACAGATGCTGGTAAAAGTTGACCTTATTTCAACAGAAAGGATTTGTTTGCATAATGGGGTAGAAAAATCCTATCATGTTAATAGATTTGGCATGGACATTGTGGATGCCATTACTTAACTCAAGTTTGTCTAGAAGCATTGTAAGATATTTTATATATTTTTATCTCGGGAGTTGTGCCTTCTATTGTAAATATTTGCAAAAGGTGGGTTTGGTTAGGTTAGGTGCTATTACCCCATGCTGAAGTGTGTGCACTTCAATGATGAAGAGTTGAGCTGGAAGAAAGAGTTTTTGAATTGTTGGTAAAGAGCTGAAAGCATGTTGTAGTTTTGACTAGGTCTTGCTAGCAGTTCTAGCAGTGTATGTAACTGCCGAGTTATCTGTGTGGTATACGTAGCAATGTATACAGCTCCATAAAGATGAACCAACAAACCCCTATGTATAGTGATTTTGCACAGTCACAGCATAACAGTTAATACACTCTGTGCTAAGGAAATGCTCTCTCTGTGCTGGCAAAAAGTGGCTTTAAAGTTATTCTTGATATCTGTGCCAATTTCATCAATGTATATAACATATAAAGAGCATAAATAGTTATCGCAAGAATTTCAGTGGTATAGTTGTGAAGAATTAAAGAATTTAAATCCAAAATGTAGTTATGGTGTTCATGTATATTTATTTTTACTTGTAAATGAAACACCATGATTATACTCTAAAATAAGAAAAAAGATAAATCTGTAAAATGCTTCTGTAACATGACACCCAACCATAACAGCAGTTTCAGAGGTGTGCAACAACTGTTATATACTCCCTAAGTTCTTTTACAGTCTGGCATGGACACTGAAACAATAGCTTGGGGGAGGGAGTCCCCCCAACTTTCAACAGCTGCCCAGTGTGTCCTCAAACTGCTGTTGGACTAATGATTGCATGGAATCATTCACACTGGCATCTCTGAGGTAACCACAAACTTAGGCAGCTGGAAACAAAGATGATTTGAGTAATAAATCATCGTTTTTTTGGCTGCCAAAGCTTGCGGTTACCGTGGAAATACCTATGCAAGTGTTTCTGAGGCATACTGATCAACTTCTTTCACCAATAATTTTGGAAAAAGCCAAAAATAACCAAGGGAATGAAGTTTCAAAATCCAGGACAATTTTTAACTACTTCTTATTCAACTAAAATTTCAACAGAACAGGGTTTGCACCAATATGCATTTTATAAACAATGGAAGCTTTAATGTCTGGCATTATTGACTGACTGTTATCATCCAAGTGATTTAACAGAAAATCAAATATTTTATGAAGGACAGGGCAAAAATATGAGGTGAAATCTGGATATTTCTGCAAAGTTCTGGGCAGTTTATTTATTGATTTTTTTGTTAGTTTACCAGGTAAGTGGGCTGATCTATCGACCCTTTTCAGACACAATCCATGATCAAGTGCAGTAACGCCACTTTACAAAAATACAATAAAACATTACATTCATGTACATACTTCATACAGTTGAGAGGTATATTATACAAGTAAAGTTTAACTTCCATAAGTAGTGCAGGCCTGCGTGTTTATTGCCTTTTAGTCACTGAATACCAGGGTAGGCTTTCCCTCTCCTGTCTAATAGCCTTTTTTGGCAGAATTTTCCACAGGGGAACATTGCTCGGCTGACATGCAATGCAGTAATCATTTTACTGTATTCATTCATTCATTCATTCATTCATTCATTCATTCATTCATTCATTCATTCATTCTCTTCTACCCACTTTATGCTATTTAGGGTCACTATGGGTGTAGACAGAGATCTCCTGGCAAACTATGGGAGTAAGCCATAAAACAAAGTTTAGATTCATAGACATTTCAAGGTCACCAAATCTTAAGACTATTCATGCCTTCCCAGTACCCTTCCTTAGGCAGCACCTCCTTTCTTCAGGAGGGCCATACCAGTAAAGCCCAGAGTAAATTTGTGGATATCCATTCAGTCACTAGTTTATTGAATTGCATTGCTTAACATGTAGGGGAAGATTATTCCAAAGATAAGGGAGGTGCTGCCTTATGAGCATGCCTCCCCACTGAGCTGTATCTATCTGTTGGTGAAGATTTAGGTCCCTGCTTCTAATATTGGTGGAGATATTAGACATGCAGAGAAACAAGAGGTCCAGGACAACTGAGTCTCTAATGGTGCAGTAAGCAAGACAGATGTCCCCTGAAAAGTCTGTAAGACACTTGAGCAAAGGGAGAGAGCTTCCAGCCTCTCTTGGTAGCTCAGGGACTTTAGGCCTGTGATTTTATTGGTTAGGAGCCTTTGGGGTCTCTCTAATGTTTTGATAAGTTTAGTGAGATATAGCCAAAGAAGGGGGGGGGGGGTTGTACTTGATAAATGGCCCAATCAATGCTGACTGTAAGGGAGTGATTTCCTCTTAGATCATGCTGACATTCCCTAGGTAATTAGGAGGGCTAAATAAAAGGAT
The DNA here is from genome assembly GCF_019279795.1 of Protopterus annectens. Classification (NCBI taxonomy): domain Eukaryota; kingdom Metazoa; phylum Chordata; order Ceratodontiformes; family Protopteridae; genus Protopterus; species Protopterus annectens. Next base: position 274,557,602 of record NC_056737.1, read on the forward strand.
TTCCTGACAACTGTTGTCATATGATGGTCAAAAGAAAGGCACCTATCATCCCAAGTGTCTAGGTCCCTGTCAGAAGTTTCATTTTGTAGTGTTGTGTTGGCTATACAGTATGATGAGAGGAGGGTTGTCTACCAAAAGTGACACTACACCTTTTAGCATTTAGTTTGAGCTCATTTTTAGTACAACAAGTGTTTACTAGGGAAAGTTCATTCAGAGATTTTGGGTATCATAGGGTGACTTAACAACAACCTCCAGTTTTCAGTCATCTGCAAATTTTGTTAAGCCAGAGGTCTTGCCTCTTCACTTGGAGGTCTGAGAAGTAAATACCAAAAAAGAGGGGTTTGAGCACCAAGCCATGAGGGAGACCCCCACTCACTTTCATACTTACTGATAAGGTACCTTCAATTCCTGTTGCATGGGTTCTGTTTCCTCTTCATCTTACCACGTATGGTTACATTTTAAAAGCAATCAGACTTTGTGTAATGCCAGCATGGGAATTACCTCTCAACTGTCCAGATTTTTGCAAAATGTCCAGATTCATATTGTTGGTATGTTCTTCATAAAATTTGTGATTTTCTGGGGACTGAAGTTTCTAAATAATGAAATACATTTGTGTTTCAGATTTCATATCCTTCAGAAAATTGCATGCTAAGACAACCTGTTATTTTAGCAATGTTCGAAGTTTACAAGAGCAATATTTAAACTCTGTCCCTATTTTTGGTCCTTTGTCCCTCCATTCTGGCTGGCTTTATCCAGAATTTTTTGTGCTAAGACATTGAGAGGTATAATGGGAAACGGTGTTAAAGACCTTCACCGGGTCAAGATACACCACATGCACTGCATAGTTACCGTCTGCACAGCCTCTGTAACTCTTTTGAAGAAGTTTACCAGGTTAATTTGATAGGCTCTATCTTTCACAAAGCCAAACTGTTGTGGGGGCGGGGGGTCAAGACACAGAAGAGTCTTGATATCACAGTTTATGAGGTTAGTTATAATACACCCCATAGTTTTGCACATTAGGCTTTAATTACCTAGGTCAGTTATAAGGCCACTCTTATGAAGGACTTCACCACGACAGTGCTACACTCATCATTGGCAAAGCCTGTAGCTAAACTTAAATTAAACAGCTTGAGAAGGTTTGCAAGGGATGTTTAACACTAGTCAAAGTTGCAATCAAAAACCCCAGTCACTCACAGCTGCAGGCAATAAAAGTTTCTTGATTAGTAGAGTCAAATCCAGTAAAAACTTACAGCTACAGGCAATAAATGTCTCCAGATTTTAAACACAAATCCAGTGTAGAGTCAAATCCTGTGCAAAATTATGATCCAAAGGCGAAGCAATATCAAAGATTTAATAAAAAGTGAGTGATTTCGCAGTACACCTGACCGCTTCATCAGACTTTAAAAATGCATACAATACAGCAAGCTGTTTAAATACTATGGTTAACCAATTACAACTTTAAGCAGCATATTCATTAAGAATTAAAAATGTATACACACACAAAACCCACAATAATAATAAACGTTCTAAAACACAGGGTTAAATTCAAATTCTTTTCAGTGTTTAAGTGCACATGCTTTTAAGAAAGGTTTAAGGGAAACTTTACTATTTAAAGCAAGTAGCTCATCTGCTTTAAAGAACATTATCCATCTTTGTTCATTTGCTTCTGTAATGTTCTTTATGTCCCCTCCTCTCATGTTCTCATGTATAAATTCCAGAACAAAGAATTTAAAGACATGTTCATTACCCTTTTCCATGACATGTTGTGCTAATGCACTTTCTGACTTCTTGTTTTTAATATCCCTTAAGTGTTCCAATATTCTTTTTTAAAGGCTACAGTTCGTCTTGCCTATATAAAACACATAGCATACAGTACAGAAACTAAAATAAATAATGTTTCTCGTGCAGTCTGCATAAAAATTAAATTCTATCCTTACATTAGTTGGTGGTGTGTAAAGTGACTGCCACTAAAAATGTGTTTACATGCTAGGCAATTTCTACAGGAATATGTGCCTACCCTGTCAGAATATATAGATCTCTTATCACTGTTGGCCTTATAACACAAATGTGTCTTTAGTGACTTGTTATTGATAAAAGAAAAACTTGGTTGGCTTGTTAATTCATCCTTCAATTCATCTATAGTACTCAAAATATTCCAATGTCCTTTTATTATAGTGCAGAAAGTGCCTATGTCATTGGAATATGGTAATGTTACTCTGAGAGAGTTGTTAATAGTACAATTATCTATTTCTAACCTCTTATTATTTTCTTGTGTTTCTTCATGTTCACCATAATATGATTTACATCCAGTAGCCCTATGATTCCATGCATTACGTATGCAGTTATCTATGTCTATTTCTTTATAACCTCTATAGAGGAACTCCTGTTTCAGGTCAAGCAGAGCTAGTTTAAGCTGTGAATCATCATTGTACAAGCGCATGACTCCATATACTTGTCCCTTAAGTACATTGTGCTTTACGTGGTTAGGATGCATGCTCTTATTATGTAACAAGTTGTTCTTTCTTATGGGTTTTCTGTACAGGCTAATTCTAATTCCTTGTAGTGCATCTTTATTCACCTTAACATCTAAGAAATCTATCTCTTGATTTGAATATTTGTAAGTGAATTTCAGAAAATTCGTGGTTTGATGTAAATATATAATAAATTCCTTTAATTTCTCTTCTGTATTATTCCATAGCATAAAAATATCATCCACGAAATGACCGTACCATTTTATAGAATCTTTATAGTTGTTGTTTCGGAGAATTTCATTAATTTCCCAATGTGCCAGGACTAGGTTGGCGTAGCTGTTGGCACAAGGTGTGCCCATAGCTGCGCCAACCTTTTGTAGAAATAATTCATTATCAAAGGTAAACACATTATTCTTTAAATTAATTTCTAATAATGCACATAATAGCCTAACTTTATTAGAGTTCATACCTTTTTGGGTCAGAAATGTTCTTATATTATCTATGCCCCAAGTATTAGGTATCACTGTAAAGGGCAATGTCTAAGGCCACAAACATGTATTCACCTTGTATATCTGACATTTTAGAATATAAATTCTGCATAAACATCTTTCTGTTTCTTAGCACAGTATTACAACCTTCAAGAAAAAGGGTGCAGGTTTTTTCTACAAATATAGAAAGGGGCTCCATAACCCAGAGGTATGATATCAGAACATTTCTTTAAATATTTTACTGTTGAATATCCATTGGTAGCAAACATGTATGATCTACCTAAAATACATAAACATTCTACCATACCACCAATGCGACCAATAGTTTCTAGTAGAGGCTGGGCTACGGAGCCCCTATCTGTATTTGTAGCGTCCCCCAGCTACTTAAATATACCAACTCCAAGATTGCACTACAGTGCAGAAAAGGGAAATCTTCCCATTCTGTGCTGTAATGGAGCTCTCTGTTGACATGCTCCCACATCGAAAAATTCGAACATATGACGTTCGATTTTTTCACTGTGCGATAACGTGATATAGACCCACAATTACAGCCCCTTTACTGAGTGTACATACATGTGATGTCTGATTATAATCAAAAATGAATAACTAAATAAATAATAGCCACATTAGTAAATTTTAGCTAATTGCTGACATATACATGCAGTGCAAAATGATTGAATGAATGAAGCAATCAATCAATCAATAAACAATGACCACAATAATGTATTTCAGCTTGCTGCTGTCAGACACATGAAGTGCAGACTAATGCAAACTCTGCCCTTACTCACACACGTACATCAACTAGAGCCACTTTTATAACTGAATATACATCTGATATCTGAATGAGATCAAATAAACAAATACATAACCAGAGCAATATATTTCTGCTCATTGCTTCACACATAAACTGCACCCCATTGCAATCCCCCTACATAGATGTTCCCCCTAACTATAACCATTTTGACTGTATATATTTTAGATGTCTAGTTATTTAGAAATGAAGGAGTAAAGGAATTAAACACAAATAAATAATGACCTCATTAATGCATTTCAATCATTGTTGGTAGATGCATACAGAGCATCACACAGCAACCCCCACACATGTCCACCAATTACAGACACCTTATTGACTGCATACACCCTAGATGTCTAACTGTAATCAAATGGCTACACACACACACACACACACACACACACACACACACACACACACACACACACACACACACACACACACACACACACGCACACACTCATCCACACACAGTGATCATTTAAAAGATACATACCGTTTGAGGCTGGCTGGTTGTGGCACTGGCACTGTTGAACATCACAGCTCACAGAGCATCAGTACCATCCAGAACACAATAGGTCATATCAGACATCACACTAGAACATCCACGGTATTGCTGTTAGAGTCCATCTGCAAGAGTTCTTTCACTTTTCTTTCACACTGCCTCAGGAGGCATCATTCATCTGAAGCAGTCTGAGCCAATGGGAAATGGCTGCTCTCTGCTTTGTATAGCAACCCAAAAATGCTAAGTAAGGCTTCATTTAATCTTCCCAGAAATGGCAGAAAGACCTGTAATAAGGAATAATAACCTCTTCATTCTTTAAGTAATTGAAGAGGGTAGAATGTTTAGTAACAGCTGCATAAGCTGAATAAGCTGATTTTTTTGCACAGAAATTTGAACTCAGAACAGCTGTGAGGTTAAAGAGTTCCAGTTCCACTGAATAGAAAAGACAACTATTTTTGAATACACACACACACACACACACACACACACACACACACACACACACACACACACACACACACACACACACACACACACACACACACACACACACACACACACACACACACACACACAGTACAAGTCTGTATAAAATAATGTTTCACTTGGCAGAGATCAATGCAGCAGTCCATGAGCTGCCCCAGACTGATTTTATTGGCCGATTTATGAATCATTTATTTATTTATTTGACATTTGCTAAACATGTTGGTCCAACTGAGCTAGAGGCCATTTTCAGTGGAGACCCATGGATAAAAACAAATACAGAAAAAGAAGAATATACAAAATGTAAAAAACCAAACAAGATATAACTGGTGACAAATTTGAGGCCTAAAATTAGAAATATGAATATGTTACACACAATGAACACAGAATTGAGATATAACTTTAGACATGGTATATTACATAAGAAATTAGGGTAAGCAGATTAAGACATAACATAATGAAAGTGTTTGCACATAGTAAACTGGGGGTGAAAACATCACATCATTTAGTGAAATACAGATGAAGGTGGTGAAGCGGAGAAAGTAAAGGATGTAGAAATAATAGAGCAATTACAAGTAAAGGAGGAGGTGAGTATTTATGTGGCATCCTGACAAGGACATATCCAAGAGTTAGAATGTTTTTTTAGTTCTTTTTTGAAGCTACTTGAGTGTACAATGCTTCTTATGTTGAGTGGGAGTTTGTTCCAAGTGTGAGATACTGAACATTTGTATAACGTTTTACCAACTGTTTTTTTTTGGGGGGGGGTTATATATCTGTAGGAGATGTTGGTCTGTGCTACGGAGTGGATGTACATCACAATATTAGATAGGGAGGGGCAGGCTGTGGGGTTGTTGTGTATGATGTGTTATGTGGAGTTGGGAAAGTTTTAGTTGTTGGGGGACTTCTAACCATTGTAGGTTCTTTAGTGCAAGGAAATGGTGAGAGGTATGGGGTTGGTTTGCAGCAAATCTTGCAATTTTGTTGCATACCTGTTGATGCTTGGTGATTACGGTACATTGAAGGTTGTTAAGGATTGGTGTGGCATAGAGGAGGCTTGGAAGTATTTAAGCTTGAGTCAAAGAGAGTCTAGAGTCTAAAGGAAGGAATGTATTGTTCCTATAAAGGAGACATGGTTTTTGGTTAGCTTTTTGATGGACTGTTGGACATGGAGGTCGAATTTTAAATGGTCATCTATTATGATACCAAGGAGCTTTGTGTGAAATTCTTCATTAATGATAGTTTTGTTTATGATTTAGTGATGAGATGATAAAGGTAGACGAGATGAGAGAGTGATTTTGGAAGAAAAAGTAGAAGTTTGCTCTTTTTAGGATTTAAAATGAGCTGATTTTCAGTTGGCCATCTTTCTATAGAAATGAAAGAGTTGAGAGATACTTTCAGAGGACGAGATGAGTGTGGAATCATCTGCATACTGAATAAGAGAGGAGTGGCTGCAGGATGTGTGAAGGTTTTTAGTGAAAATGTTAAATCAAAGGGGTCCAAGGATGGAGCCCTGGGGGACATCAGTATAGATAGGTAGGAGGGGGGAGCAGGAGGCATAGCATCTGACAGATTGCAGCCTGATTAAGAGATAGTGGGAGAAGCATTCAAGGGTGGAAGTAGAGAGGTTAAGGTCAGCTAATTTTGTTAAGAGTTTTGAGTGAGATACTGTGTTGAATGCTTTTGAAAGGTCTAAGAGTAGACAAGAGACACGTTCGTTGTTATCACGGACTTCTGCAACTGTATGTGTTAAAGATAAGAGGACAGTAGCAGTACTGTGGTTTGGATGGAAACTATGTTGGGAAGGTGTCAGAAGGTTTTCTTGGATGAGAAATTTGAGCAGCTGAGTGTGTATGTATACATTTTCCAAGGGTTTTTGATAGAGGGGAGAGAATAGCTATGGGTCTAAAAGTAGATGGGTCAGTGGCGTTTCCTCCTTTGTGTAAGTGTATAGGATAGAATGATTTCCAAATACTGGGAACAGTGGATTCACAAATTGATTAGTACAGAAACTGGATGAGCTGTAGAGTCAGTGGCGAGCTTGAGACAGATGGGGGTATATTATCAGTTGAAGAACATTGTTTCAGTCTCTGGAGGACTGATTTCATGTAAGTGGTAGGGACAAGTTGAAGTGAAAAGGGATTTTTCTTTTTAGGTGTTTGAGGAGGGTAGGAGGGTTGGAGTTTTGGTCAGTGTTGGTCAGATTGCGGATGGAATCAGTAAAGTAGTGGTTGAGAAGGGAGACAATTTCCTGTGTTGAATTGTTTGGGTAGGGATTTGGTGTTGGAGAGCTCCCGGGGTGAAGGATTGTGTTAATAATAGATCTCCAGAACCGTTTGGGATTGGATTGATGGCTTGATTGGGCCTTATAGTAGAATTTTTTTTATCATTATTGATTTGTTTTTTTGGTACTGTTTCTAAGTTCTTTATAATTTTGAAGGTGAGTAGGGGATTTGTTTTTTAGCCAGTTTTTCCAAGCAGAATCTCTTTGAGGCATAATGGAGCGAGTGCCTTTTGTAAGCCTGGGGTATAATTTGATTTTATCCTGATGTTTCATAGGGGGGTACTAGGGTGTTGAGAATGTCTAGAAAGATGTGGTTGAATTTTAGTACAGCATTCATTGTTAAGGGGATGTTTATGGAGCCTGGACCAATTTATAGATGAGAGTCTTTCATTAAACGTTACACAGTTGAGGCTTGAAAGTTTATGGCACTCTGTGCAGCTGGGGAGAGTATCTTTAGATATGGGTGGGTAGGTGATCACTTATGGTATCAGGAAGTGTGCATGGGCTGTAATAGAGGTTAGGATCCGTAGCCAGTATCCAGTCAAGCATAGTGTTGGTATTGGAATGTTTGTTCAGGTGAGTGGGAGTTGTGATGAGTTGAGTGAATCCATAGAGATTAATGCTGTGGTCCGAGAAATTTGTACTTAGTGTTTTACAGTCACCGAGGATGACTGTTTCATAGGATATGTTATGTGAGATTCAGGATAGTATGTGTTCAAGGATAGGGATGTTTTTGCCAGGTGGAATACAGACAGAAGCAATAGCATTTTTTTTTATTATTTAATACCTTCATTAATAATGATGGATGCAAACTTCAGGTGGTTTGAAGTACTTTGTATGTATTAGATCACATCTGAGGTTACTGTTAATCATCTCAAAAGACTTTTTTTGCAGTTTATGTTTTTTCTGAACATATTGTTACTGATAATGAAATCTAGTTTACACTAGAAGAATTTTGTCATTTTGTTATGCAAAACAGAATAATCTATTACATTAGTTTACCAGGGCACCTGCAACAAATGCACTAGCCAAGGGATTTGTATAAACCTTTTAAGGGATATATGAAGACAGTCACACTACTATGTTGGAAAGTGAAGGAAAAACTTCACTTTTTTTGCTATACAAGAGAACAACTGAATTATACTGCAAGGTGGACACTTGCAGATTGTGTTGTTAAGCAGACACATCATGAGAAGACTAGAGTTGTTGAACCAAGTCTTGGTGTGAATGTTCAAAATAAATTACATTTTCAAAAATTCCAGAACGACAAGCATGCAAGGAACAGATGTTTCAACAAAGATCATTTAGTGCATTGATTAAAAGTTAATTAAATAATTAACGTGGATAAAACATGGCTAGCTTTATGTCAAGTTGAAAGGACTGATTCAGAGATTTCCTGCATTCGATACTCTGACCATTTAAGACCTAACTCAGCAATATTGATGGACTCTAAATGAAGTGAATCTAGATACTTTTAGTTTGTAAAATGTGTTGATTTGCCAAACGAGGAGCAGGAAGTCAACAGTCCTGATTTGTTCTTTGACTACATAAGAGACTGTCAAACAGAACAGTTAGTCTGCTTTGACCACAAATGGAGAAGCAGTGGCAGAGTTACAATGCAAATGAGCTAGAAACCCATGTAAGTGTCTAACTTACTGAGTAGATATGCAATTTTTTTATGAACATCATACGAGTGGGACTGCTGGTGTTTCAATTTTACAGAGTCTACCTCAGCTACGGACTTTGGATATTAAAATGCTATGTTAGCCCAGTTATTTATTCATTTGGTATAAGTTAAAATGAGCGTAATGTAGCATACTGAGCCGCGTCTACTTCAAAACATTGAAATTTCATAACGTTGAAATTCAAAATATTGAGACCAAAACAGTGAAATCCCAAAACACTGAAAACCCAAAACAATGAAAACTCAGAACATTGAAAGTGCGCTTCATAACATTGAAAACTACAACGCACATGTAAATAACACCCCCTTCACCTATAACAACACCTAACTAACAAACACGCTTTCTACTATCGTGATCACCATACACTGAGGTTAGGAAATTAACTTTTTTCCACTGTAGTGCGATCATGGAGTTGGTATATTTAATTTACGAGGGGTGTGGGGTGTGTGGGTGTGCCCCCCTGCAAAAATGTAATAGAAAGTGTGTTTATTAGTTAGGTGTTGTTATAGATGGAGGGGATCTTATTTACATGTGCAATGTAGTTTTCAATGTTATGAAGCTAAGTTTCAATGTTCTGAAGTTTCATTGTTTTGAGTTTTCCGTGTTTTGAATTTTCGATGTTATGGTCTCAATGTTATGAATTTCAATGTTATGAGATTTCAATGTTTTGAAGTAGACCCATTGAGCCATGCATGTAACTGTAAAAGTGTGCTTTGCACCTCTATAAAAAGTGACTGCACATGTGCACAGCACGACAGTCAGTGTCCAGTTTGTGTTTAGGCAATGCACTGTGCTCAGGCAATTTTCTGTTTATGCTGGAAATAAAGTGGAGTCAATGCTATTACTTGGTCTCTGTGGAGTATATAACTATCTGCATGCTGAATATAGTCATTCAGAGACCAATTTTTTTAAATATTGTGAACAAAGGATCCCTTAAATTAATGTTTTTGGTGCTGACAAGGTAGACAGTCATTTGACCTGTAGTGTATCAATGTAAAGGTTGCTGTGGAAGCAGCCATTCTAGTTGGATGAATACCATTCTTAAAAATACCTTTACTAGTGTTGTTGTTGTTGTTGTTGTCTTTCGGCTTTTCCTGGTTAGGGGTCGCAACAGCGGAACTCCAGTCCGCTAATGATTGGCAGTAGATTTTCACGCTGCCGGGTTGCCAGCTCGACGCCCAACCTTCAACGAAGGCACACCCATTCACGCATGTCTTTCGGGATGCCACTCGACCCGTGGGGAGGACATGTAGACTCCACACAGAAGGCACTCCCTGCACACTAGCTGAGACTCGAACGGGAGAACCTCTTGCTGTGAGGCAACAACGCTACCACTGTACCACCACAGAATATAGTAAAAGCATGATTTACTGTATCAAAAGATATTGATATATCAAGGGTGTCTATAGCAATGAGTTATCCATTGGTTAATGTCATTCTGATTGCGCCTGTGAAGGCAAGTAGTGCAGTATCTACCCTACAATGGAGTTAAAACAGTGCTGCAAGGGGTCTAACAGATTGCAAGACAGGAGCTGGTTGCACAGTTTGTGTAACTAACTTTGGACAGGCAAAGCAGAAAGGCAATAGGTCTGAAGTCATTACAATTCATATCAAACCTGCTTTTAGGCAGAGTAAGAACTGTTACTCTTTCCCAGAGCAGTGGGATATGGGATTCTGCTATGCTGCTGTTGAACAAAATGGAGAGTGGTAAGGTAAGACAAGAGTGAGCCATTTGGAGAAATGTTGGAGGGATAAGATCAGCTGCAGATGAAACTGCTTAATTCTTTTTACTGAAGAAACAATATTCCATATGCTTTGTTGTGAAAGTCTAAAATGTTGATTGCACAGTCAAACAAACCTGAGATGGTCAGATGGAAAGTTGAAGGACTCAGGACTGCTGTTTAGAAGTAGAACATTTCTTGGCAAGTGTTGCCAGTACTGGTTGGGATACAGAGGTTAGCTGAGTTTGTGTATTTGAGTTTAGTTAAGGATATACACTTTTCTTGTATGTTTTAGTGATATTTTTAAGTGAAGTCTGGAGATGTTTGAAGAACATTTGATTGGTGATGAGGAATAAGTTTGCAATGATTTCTATGGGTCTTAAGTTTTGGTAGAACAAAGCAGTTTTTTGTAGTGTGGAGATTTTTCTATAGGTTATGTCTATTTGTCATTGCTTATGGCTTAGCCAGTCTACTGTTTGGAATGTTTAAACAGATGGTTTGTGTGGTTGCCAAGGAATTGATTATAATAATTAAGGTGCTGTTAAAAAAAATTACTTCATCTAAGAACAGAATCATAGTTTAAACAGACCGAGGTTGCTGGCTAATATTTGTGGTACATTAAGTTACAGACGTTGGCATGTGGTCACCTGGATTATTGATAAGATGTTCTGCATATAGGAGCTCAATACCCATGCTATAGCTGGTTTTCTGTTTAGGGGCTGATAGATGCTTATGGAAGTGATAATAAGTTGGCAGTAAGTGAAGAGTTTTATAGATAGAAGTGAACACATAAGAATTATTGGACAAACTGAAGCTGAAATTTGCTAAGATGATGCTTTCACCTTGGACATTTGATGATATCCATTGCAGCATGCCTTCTACTAGGTGATATGAGAATGTTGGTACTGTACAGTCATGACACATTTAAAGGGTTATTTAGAGTTTCTCTCTCTCACAAATGGGATCTAGTTTTGGAACACTGAGTCAGTGTTGACTTACAGAGAATTGTTACACATTCCACACCTCTGATTGTTCTTTCACTTCTCTTATCATCGTAGTCTGATGGTATAACTTGATTGCCAGGTAGTCAGGACTTCAGCCATGTGTCTGTGATTTCTTGTGAGCCTGTTTTATAGTACTGGGTCCATGCCTACATTTTTAGTTATTCTGTTACACAGACTTTGCATTTAATATGGTTATCTTTTTGTTTAAATGCTTTTTAGCGTTGATATTTGACAGATAATACAGTTTCACAGCAAACATTGTATTCTCCAGACATAGCTATGTATATCAATAAATAGTACAATATAACTTATTCTTAAATTATAACTTAAGGACAGAATAATCATTGCTCTAAAAATGATCATTAACATTCCTACATGTTCACTAGTTTGGCGACAAATATTAGATGGGATAGTGCTTCTCATGGCTGTAGTACATTTAGCACCTAATTAGTGTATCATATTTCTCAGGCTCTCCCTCTATAAATACCTTCTCCTCACTTCTTCATGGTTATCCTTTGTATCTTATATCAAAGACGCCTAAACACCTAGGTGACCAGGGGTCCTATCATTCTGTTTTTTCAATGTTATACCTCAGCTAGAATAAAAAGGGGGACACATTGGCCTGCTCTTCTCCAAATAAGTCTCAGCTTTACCAGACACCTTTAAGTGTAGGTAAGGTTATATACTGAATATTATCTACTCACCTGATTTCCTGTCTCTTGTAATAGTTGACAACGAGGCTCCCAATTCTATGTAATCTATTGAAAACTCCCTGCATTGTATACCCTGATGACATTTAAAATTAATTTTAAATTTCCTTTTACCACTGGATGTCTTTCCCTTTCTTTCCTTTCTGTTTTATTGCAATTTTGTTCTTAACCACTGAAGTTAATATTCCTAGCATTTCTAGCCTTCCCCTTACCATGCTATGTGTCCCCCATATCAGATTCCGGCTGCCTCTAGACATCATCTCTTGCATTGCAACACTATCTTAACCATTATTGTTAAAATGTCTTTTAAATATTCATATTAATGGTGAATAACATCAGTAATGTAAATGGTAAAACACCAAGTAAAAATTAAAAAAATTAATTAAGAAAACAACTAAGTTATAGATAAAACCATTAAAAGTCCTTCTATGCTCATCAAACTGAAGGATGCAGTCAGACGTGTATGCTACTGAATTGCAGGACAGAGTCAACATATCAGTTTATGCTGAATTTACATTTTGTTAACATGTTTGAACATTCAAATAGAAGCCTCACTTATGTGTCTTAGGAGTTCATCTAGGACATCCTGGGATATATAGCTCAGGGTGGGATCAGCTGCACAGCTCACTTACAGCTCACATCATGCCTGCAAATGGTTCAAAGTTCTGGATAGCAGGATGTCATCCTGCCTAACCACTGCAATGGAATTACTCATTTTAGCTTTGGCTGCTCCCCTCAACAGACTACCTGTGTCCCTCTAAATTATTAGTAGTGCAAGAATGGCCACAATGACCATCTGCAACTTGATTAACTCAGCTTGCCTTCCTCCTCCTTCAGCATGCAGTGGATTATGGTCTTGTGTTAAAATTACTGCATTCTCCCTTCCATATATAAATTTGTTGTCATGTACCCTGCTGCATCCTAATTCTGGATCCCGCTGAAGCTCTATCCACCATTTGCAAAAGACTGGCACTGTCTTCTTGACTTAGTCCCCACCACTTCTACTAATACTGCTAGGAACACCAGCACCCAGAAAAAGACAGTAGTGACTCATCCCAGCTACATTTAGAAGTAAAACTCCCCATTACATAACCTGAGTCATGACTCTGTTTCAATCCTTTTAGTAGTACCTGGTCTGCTGGCACCCCAGTAAACCACATCCTAGGATCCTAGTCTTGGTTCTTGCTATGTCTCTGCACCCGAGTTCAACTCTGCTATTAAGTTAAACTGCCTCTGAGCTCCTTCTTATTTGTTGCCCTCTACCTAAAAGATGAATCCCTTGTGTTACACAGATACTACAACCTTATCTCAACAATGGAGGCCCTTATTTTTCGGCAGAACATTTAATATCAAGTCTTTTCTCACTTTTGTTTTGATTACCCCAGTCCGCTGCTCTTGGCAACAGCTTTCTCTGTCTACCTCCGACCTTGCTACTCTATTAGTAATGTACTGGCTACAAGGAGTGCATAAAATGGGTTTATTGAGATGTGAGTGAATCATAACCCATGGTCTGACGAATATCTATCTCCATTCCACCCACTTCCTGCTGGTGAGCACAGGCCCTTAACTTTCTTTTGCCACTCACCGATTCCACCTTAAAATGGTTCTTGTTTTACTTTCCTCCCTCTCCCTATTATGCAACAGAGTCTCATCACAAGTTCTGTCTAGTCTTTCCAAGTTGTCTTCTAGCTAGCATTAGTCACCTAAATTGTCTGAGTGATGAGAAAATGCCTTGCTGCAGAATTTTGCAGTTTCTACAGTTCCTTCATGGTTCCTGATATCACTGCATCTGAGTGCCCTATGTTTCAGACACACCTGTCCTAAGTGTCATGGAATGATTATCAGTATATGGTGATCTAGTTATTTTCATGACTTATTCCTTCATAGAATATGAATGCACCAGACTAGAATATTCCTTGAGAGATTGTAAAAATTCTGAACAAATTTGTAGTTTTTCCTTCATTATTTGTTTTAGTCAACGTCGTTGGTCTCCAAGTATCATTTTGACAGAGCAATAATGTGAATGTTCTGACATCAGGAACTATTTCCTTGTAATCTAGTTATGTTTTTACTTCCAGGATGCTAAGAAATTTAGCCATTCGTCCTTTTCTTTTAAAGCCACCAGTATAGTTTTATTCATATCCCCTAGTCTGTGTGGAATTCAGACTGAAGTTCCACACCATGCAGTTGGTACTTGCACAGTTGAAGACACACACAAGGTGGGTGAGTGTTATTTAAAGAAATACTATGCAGTGAGCAGTAATGCATATTAGACTACACATGCAAATGATCACATAATGAGATGTAAATGAATGTGCATACCTAAAAAATGCAGTAACAATATACAAATGTATACAATCAAAGCAGTATTGCTCTTCTCAATGGTATCTGGAAGATCTTAAGCACCAGCCTACACAACTTTACAAAAGCTCAGAGCATGTGGGAAATATCTGCATTGCAGATGGCAAAAATGATCATGGTCACAAAAGGGATTGCTACAGACTTGGAAAAGGTAGGAAGATGGTAATGTTTGATAAAGGTATGTACAGGGGACCAACTAATGACCTCCAAAATGTCTTTAGTGGCCACCCCTTTAAGAAAGACAGCAAATGTGGTAGCCCCTAGTAGAACATGTCCTCAGAGTCTGGAGGCTTCTTATCTTGATGGCTGTAACAAAATGAGGTACAGTGAGAAATTCATTTGGAGATTGTTTGTTTTGAAACTGGTCTCCCCTCAGAGCTACTGGCAAAGACCACAAAAAGCTGGTCTGACTTCCTTACATTCTTGGTTCTAGCTAAGCAGTAATGCAGTTGTCTATGCATTTCCAAAGTATGGAGGATCCTTTCTCCCTTCTTTTGAGGGTTAGGAAAGAATATAGACAAGTGTATGGTGTGATTTAAAGAAATCTCTGTCACCACCTCGGACATAAAGCAAGGACTGGTCCTAAGAGATACTCTGTCTGTGTGGAAAATGATGAAAGGCTCCACACACCTAAGGGCCTCTAGCTCTGAAACCCTTCTAGTTGGGCTGGCTATTAGGAAAGATGTCTTCCAGGTCACATGTTTTATATCTGCACAGGCAGCTGGCTCAAAAGGTAATAGGATAAGTTTCTAGATAATGAAATTGAGGTTCCAGGAGGGAGCAGGAGGTTTTCTGGGGGATAATGTGGACAACCCCTCTCAGGAACTGTTTCATGAGAGGATGACAAAAGAGAGGAGACTGAGAAGGCAGATAAGTTGAAATAGGTGACACATGGATTTTGATAAAGGATTAGGATAGCCCTGTTTCAAAAAGGCTTGATAAGTAAGGCAGGATCAAAGAAATCTGAGATTGCTGAGGGCTATCTGTGGCACACCCCATTCTTTGACTATGCTAAGCAAAACTTCCTGATGCAGCTACCACTCATTGGGGTCTGACAGGCTTCTGCTGAGGTGATCTGCTAGATGACTGGCTTCTTATGGTAAGTACTGTGCCATGAGGTGCAGTCCTAGGGAATTTGCTGTTTCCCAAAGGTTCATGGCTACACAACAAAGGGGGTAAGATTGAGTCACCCATGCTTGTTTATGTACCACACAACTCTGGCATTGTCTGCCTTTACCAGAAGGACTCCTCACTTCCATTGTTCTTTGAGAGATTTAGATAGGGGTTTGGGAGGGTGGAAACACAAGGTGCAGGGTCTGAGTCTCAGTACTAATCTATGAACCTATGAAGGGAATTGGGGCTTTTTGAACTGCCATCGGTTATTTTAGGTTGATGTATTTGTTTTTGAACTGGGAGTTCCATTTGCTTTGAGTATGGAAGTTGTTGCAGTGGCCTCCTCAGGCTATTTCCAAGACATCCATTATCAGAGTTTGGCCCTGAGGAATAAACCTGAAGGGAAGGCCCAGATTGAGGGAGGATGCATGGATCCACCAGGCAAACTCTTTCCTGAGACAAAGAAGAAGTTTTTTTTCTGAAGGTGAGAGACTGAAGGTGTTGGCTCCACACATTTTTGAGATACCACTGCACTTTTCTCCTATGTAGTCTGGCCAGAGGGATCATGATGATGTAAGAGGCCATGTAACCCATGGCTCTGAGATACTGCCTGTGAGGTATTTCCTGACAAGGAGCTTTTTGAAGTAGGGGACTTCCAAGATGGCTGCACATTGATTAACAGCTTAATTCTAGCTCTCCCAGTTTGAAAACCAAAGCTTAGCAGAAAAAGCCAGTGGACCTAGATTTCTGGGGAATTTTTAGTAACTGGCTAGTAAGTGCACTGACTGGATGCTAGGAAAAAAGAAAAAAAAGAAGAGAGGACCTGAAGGAAAATCAGCTACAAAAGGCAAAGAAAAACACTGACTGGGAAAAGTACTGTTGGTGTTAAGCAAAAAGCAGTGCAAGCTCCAGAAACTGCACATAGACCTGACTAAAATAAATAAAACATTGATGGAGTATATCAACTTAAACAATAAAAAGCTGGGAAAAAAGAAGAGGCTTTAAACAGATATTCATATAAGGCAATAATACTGCAAAACTCAGAGGTCAAAATGAAGAAAAGGCTGGCTGAATATGAGACTGCACAAGAAGACAGGTTTCAAAAGATAATAGAATTAGAGGACAGAGCACATAGGGAAAACCTGAGATTTTCTGCTGCACCCAAGAAGCTGAAAGGAAAAGACTATATTAATGTTATGAAAGTGTAAATAGGCAACTGAACTA
Source organism: Protopterus annectens (assembly GCF_019279795.1). Classification (NCBI taxonomy): domain Eukaryota; kingdom Metazoa; phylum Chordata; order Ceratodontiformes; family Protopteridae; genus Protopterus; species Protopterus annectens. Next base: position 274,574,441 of record NC_056737.1, read on the forward strand.
GTATTCCACAGCAAGAGTTGGAAGGGCACATCATGTGTAAGCTTTAAACCTGGCTATGAATAAACAACATAGACCTTTAATAGTAAAGCCACAATCTTACCAGCAGAAGGAGTTGATTCTGACAAAGCTGTGGCAGAAGGACAAAATACTAAAAGTGAGAGATAGCAGAGTGTTTGCAGAGAATTACTACTCATTATACACCAGGCAGAAGTGGAGCAAATGTATCTCATTATTCAGGAATATTGAGAAGCAGGCATGAGACTCAAACTGCTGTACTCAGCTATCTTCAAAATATTTTTCCTAGAAGAACAAAATAATTTTTTGATGAAATACATGCTAAGGAAGAAATACAAATGTGTGTCCAACAAAAAGTGAGCTGTGAAACAGGAGGAGATTCTGCTTCTTGTTCTGCTAATAAAAAAAATAGAGAGATTTTGCCAGTGAAACACTTTGTGTTTCAATGGAAAATGCTTGAGAGAGGGAAAAAACACAAGAATTGACTAGAAGAATCGAGAGTATGTTGGAAATGAAGCAGAGACAGGGTTTGGGAGAAGGAGATGAACAGGAATAGAACAAGAAAATCTGGAAATAGTGGACCGTCTTAGACTTTGTTAAACTTGTAGGGGTCTCTAAAGCATATACCCTACTTTGTGGCATTAACATTTGGAGAATAAAATCAGTAACTTGGAAACTGACAAAATGTGGGATTACAAACCAATAATTATATTTGTAAAACATGGCAGAACAAGAAAAATTGGACTTTATGTAGGGGACTCTAAAGCATATGCCTTACTTCATGTCATTAATATTTCTTTATTTACTTATTGAAATTTGTTTACCAGGAAAGCCCACTGGGCCAGGTAGCCCATTTTCAGTAGAGGCCTGGGGTTAAAAGTTCCAGGGAACATACATAGAACACAAAATAAAACAGAATTAAATCATATTTTGCATAAGAAGAAATATATTAAAAAATAGTGAGCAAAATTACAACAAATACATATACTTATTGGAAAAACAATAGAGAAAAAATTCATATTATAAAGTATGATTCAATAAAGAAATCTAATATGTCATACAAAGCATAACACTGTGGTGTTTGGCAGTGGAGAATATTCAGAAAAATACTCAGGACAGGGGAAGGGGAGGGAGAAAGTTAACTGTAACTAAAACAATTTTTTCTAAATAGTACTATTTAAATGGTGCATGATTTTCTTAGTATGTTATAAAGTTTTGTTCAGTTATTTTTAAGTGTAATGGGGGACTAATGCACATAGGTGCTTCTGTTTTTTTTTTTTGTTCTTTTGATTTCTTTCTTCCTTCTTCTGTCTTTCTCCTTGTTGTAAGAACTGCAATGTTAAAAAAAAGATCTGGTTAAAAGAGTATGACAAAAGAAAAATAGTGTTATTTTCTCATTCTTGCATAGGGGAATGACTGAGTTAAGGCCATTAGCTTAATCTAGTAACAAGTTTTAAGAGAAAGCAAGCAAATGAAAAAGAATGCTGAATATTATGTTTTTTTCTAGTAAACAGTTTTGTGTCTGGTTCTCATGTCTCTAGCAGACAATCTGATAAAGAGAAAAGGCTTGGAGAAAATGTTTTCTGAATGTATTCAAGTGTTTTCCCAGCTGACAGAGCTATAAAGATAAGACAAAAACAGACAGCACTTAATACAAAGTACAGTTGTGTACACTTACCATAAATGTAGATGTTCGAGTGTATTCACTCTTGCAGTCATCACATTTGGGTAATCTGCCTGCAGGTAGCCCTCAGCTGGCCTGAATACCAGAGTCTTGGGATTTCTGCATTGGATGCTGTCACTTCTTACATGACGTCAGGTCGTCAGGGGTATAAAACATACAGTCGCCATTACATCAGTTTTTCTTGCCCCAGATGTCAGGTGCCCCCAAAATAGGAAGCAATTATATTGTGTGGAACACCCCCAGTAAAAAGCAGGTACACATAGTATAAGATATGCCAAACCAAAAAGGATAGGTGAAAGCAAAGACAATCAGGACACTGGAGGGAAGGTAACCAGGACTTCAACAATGAATACAGTCAAACATCTACATTTATGGTACATGTACACAACTGTACTATGTTTTTTGTGTTTCAATGTTGCAGTCTTCACATTTGGGTTGATTCCCAAAGCTAAAGAAAGGTGGAGGTAGATTAAGAACCATTAGGACTGGCAATCAGGCCCTGTAAGACTGCTGTGGCAAATCCAGCTCTGGATTTAGAAAAGATAGGCAGGTGGTAATGCTTGGTGAAGGTATGTACAGAGTTCCAGGTTGCAGCTTCCAGGATATCCCTGGTAGGGACTCCTCTGAGAAATGCAGTAGAGGTAGATGTAGCCCTACTGGAATGTGTTCTTATCCCATGGGGTAGGTTTTCCATGGTGCATGTATCAGAAATGGATGCAGTGTGCTATCCATTTAGATATGGTTTGCTTTGAAATGGCCTTCCCATCTGCTCCTGCAGCAAAGCTGACTAGCAGCTGGTCAGATTTCCTGAGAGGCTTAGTCCTGTCCAAATAGAATCTAAGCTGTCTGTGCACGTCTAGGGAATGCAGTATCATTTCCCCTTTATTTTGAGGATTTGGGAAAAAAGTAGGCAAATGAATGGCCTTGTTTAAAGCCACACTAGACATTACCTTGGGCTTAAAAGATGGGTTAGTCCTGAGGGAAACCCTGTCCGCATGGAAGATAATGAAGGGTTCCACTGCTATAAGGGTCTGCAGTTCAGACACTCTTCTTGCTGAAGTGATGGCTAGAAGTAAAGCTGTTTTTCAAGAAACATCATCTACAATCTCCAGAACAGGAGGGATAGTTAGAGGCCTGTGCTGACGCAGGTTTAAAAATTCCCTGAGTCTCTTTTTGGACTGAGAGTAGTCCTGGCTTTCCAAGCGGAAATGCTCCCTAAGGGTATGCCTGGTTTCACCAAAAGAAAAATCTTCTGGAGGGGAAACGGAATGGAATCCTCTGCATCAGAATCCTTCATTGGTAGATAAGAGTATGCCCTGGCATCTTTTAGAAATCTTCAGGTCTGAAATTCGAAAACGAAAATTTCAGGAGTCGGCCGACTGGAACTTGAGAACTGCTTCTGCTCCGGGCACCGCACGGCAAGAAAGACTGATGTAATGGCGTCGACTGCATGTTTTATACCCCTGACAACCTGACGTCATGGAAGAAGCAACAGCAAAAAAAAAAAAAAACAGAAAGTTCTGTCAAATGTGACATAAGCTCAAATGGAGATGACAAGAAACAACTTACAAAAGATTAACCTGCCAAACAGTACATGCATGTAACACAAAGGCCAAAACTAGACATTTAACAGAAAAGCTGTTATACATAAAAGGTGGGAAAAATAATCGCTCAAGAATATGAAACTTTCTACAATGTCTTTAAACTTTAATCATCTCACAGATAAATACAAAAAGGAAAGTGTAGTGAACAATATTAAAAAATGTAGAGTGCAAATAGCTATGCTACAGGAGACACACTTGGAAAGAACAGAACATGTGAATTTGATACAGAAAAGTTTTCAGGATGGTTATTCAGTGGAATATCTGGGGCAATGGAAGAGATGAGTACTTCTATTAATTGCAAGAGGAGCTCCAATAATAATAGAAGAGGATAAAAAAAGACAATAGATTTGTAGTACTAAGGGGCTACTGGCAAGGGAGGAGGATTACAATGCCATGTATTTATATTCCATCAAAAACTGCTATAATGTAGCTTAAGAAAATTCTGGGAGAAATAATCAACTTTCAGCAAGGAATATTATTTATAGGTGGGGAACTGAATTTGATTTGCAATAGTAAAGATGCGTCAGGGGGTCCAGAAGGGAAAATATAACAAAAAGGGTAGATTTTTAAATAAATTTATGAAAATATTTGGCATATTCAGTACTAGGAGTTCAGAGTGAATTTAAATATTATTCCCTAATATGCAGAAACAGGGCTAGGCTAGACAGAATTTACATTTCACACGAACATGTGCATTTAACTGTAGGTCTCAATATACAGTCAATAACTATTTCAGATCATGCACCAATAACAATTAAAATTAAAACACAGGGTAATGAAATAAAAATGAGCTACTGGTGCTTTCCCACCTATCTGCTGAAAAGAGAGGAATTTAAGGAATGGGTAGCGGAAATTATTCAGGAGCTATTAGAGAAGAGAAATTTCCTCTGAAAATATAGCTAGGGAGTGGGATAAATTTAAATTGGAGTTTAAAAATAGGGTGGAAATAAAAGAAAGGGAGATATGGTTAAGAAGTAACAAAAATATTTAGAGGGACTGACAAATGTTATAGAGTTGCAAAATAGAAGGAATCTCACAAAAGAAGAAGAGGAGCAGCTGCAGAATGCTAAACATAAAATAAGGGATTACCTCGATAATATGTATGAGTTTAAAAATTAATCAACTGTTTTTGATAATAACGCTAGAGCACAAAAACTTTTAGCAGAATGACTCAGGCAACAGAAAGTATAAAGGGCTGTCACTGACTTAGGGAGCCTATAACAAGGAAGATAAGGGATCCTGTAGAAGTATTAGAAATATTTTGAAAATTCTATGAAAGCCTGTATAAAACAGAGAAATGTACAAATGGAAATGTTTATGAATAAATTAAATATGCTAAGGTTAGAGGCAGAGGAGGCTCAACTACTAACAATCAGGATAGGAGGAGATAAGATAAAAATGGTGATAAATAACCAATCCAGGAAGGTTCCCAGGAGTAGATGGTATTTCTCTGGAAGTTTGGGAGCTAGGAGGGAAAAATCTGATAAAGATCTGATAGGTTTTGTTTAATGTATTTTAACAGGAGGAGAAGTACCATCATCCTAGAAGAAAGTGGTGGTAGCTGTAATACCTAAAGAGGGAAAAGATACATCAGATTTAGCTTCATAGTGGCCCAGTTTAATATTAAACCATGATCATAAAGTGTTTATTTCTATAACTTCTAAAAGAATGGAAAAAGTGATGCCAAAATTGAAAGATATGGATCAGTGTGGTTTTGTGGAGGGGAGGCAAACAGTTGACAACATTAACAAAACACTGATGATCCAGAGGGAAGCAGAATGTAAGAAAACACCATTGTTGTTAGTGGGTCTTGATGCAGAGAAAACATTTGACAGAGTAAACTGGGACTTTATGAGCAGAGCAATGGAAGCATTTGCATTTCCTGATTAAATTATAAGGTTGATTTGGAGGATATATGAGGGTTCAGAGGTGAAAATTAAAATGGTTGGGGTCCTCTCTGATAATATCTGTTTGAGCAGAGGAACCAGGTAGGGGTGTCCTCTCTACCCATTGTTATTTGCATTATGTTTAGAACCACTGACAAAGAAAATAATGGACATTGCTATGGTAGTCAAGAAAAGCTGACTCAGCTTATAGATGAATTTTATACCTGACAAAACCAGAAAGGGACATTACAGTGCTGCGGAACATATTGAGACAGTTTCAAATCTTTTCAGGATGCAAATTAATGAAGCTAAAACAAAGGCAATAGTGGTAAATTATGTACCCATATACAAATTGGTTCAGCAATATTCATACTTATGAGGACATGATAAAATGAAGTATTTAGGAATATGGATTAAAATTATTCCACTGTTGCAGCTAAGAATATGTGGGAAGAGACTAAACAAAAGATAATACAAAAACTGAGAAAATGGAAGCTCTATAGTAAGATACATGCAATTAAATGTTTTTAGTCCCTTTACTCTTATACACAGATCAGGCATATATTTTTATCAGGAGAATTTGTGGATAGAAATTAAAAAAGAGCTGAAGGATTGTATCTGGGAGAGGAAGACAGCAACAGTCAAGTGGGATAAGCTTATTCTTCCAATAGAGCAGGGCAGATTGGAATTATCTAATTTGTAGGGATATTTCAGAACAATACAGTTAAGGCTCCTACACATAGCACAAGCAGAAAACTATAATTCAAATCAGAAAGGGATGATGATGAAACAGATGGGAAGCTGAAGGAACAAGGAGAGATTGGGATTTTGGATGCAGACCAAGGAGAATAGCAATAATCATACAGACTATTATATTGCATCTGATGAAGTCTTGTACTCAAGACGAAAGCGCTTATTCTGCCTGTTTATTAAAGATTTTTGCTACCTACCGAGGGACTGGACCTTCTGTTCTACTTGGTTTTTGAGTTTTCAAAATTATTATCATGGATTTCTTATTATAAGAACTAAGCTAACACTGGAATGGAGAAAAGAGATTCTGTCACTATGGATGACTGCAATTAGGGGCAGACAATAGGCAAGAGGGAGCTGGAATTTATCGGAAAAAATTGGCAAAGGAACCAAGGTATTGGGAGCAAATAACTAGAGAGGAAAAGGTCATAGAATGGGAAGATGTCAAGAAAGAATAGTTGTGTAAAAATGTTTTTATGAAGGTTGCTCTTTAAGAGAAGGGTGAATTATTTTGTCAATGAAATTTAAGAACTATTTATTTAAATAATTGCATAATGATGTTAATTGGTTAGCCAATTTTAAGTATTTTGTTATTTAAATGGATGATGAATGGATAAGGTAATCTTATGAAGTCCGTATGATTTTTGACTTTTGGACGAAAACACTTATCAGTCATAGTATTTATTTCTTTATTAAGATTTTTGTTTTTATCCTGTTCAATTTTCTGTTTGATTATTCTGTGTTTTTTGGATTCAGTTTGTCTATTGTCTTATCTTTACTTGGACTATTTGCACATCAAGGGAATGTAAGACTCACTGTCACTCTGAGGATGGGCAAAAAAGGTGGGAAGGTGAATAGCTTGGTTTAAGGATAGCTCATTCACCACCTTGGGCATGAAGGAAGGGTTTGTCCTAAGGGTTATCCTGTCTTTGTGGAAGATGAGGAAAAGGGGAATGGCTATGAGAACCTGTAACTCTGACATTCTTCTAGCTGATGTCAAGGCTACTAGAAGTACTGTTTTCCAAGTGCAGTGTTTTAGAGATGCCTTTGAACCTGGTTTAAAGGGGGCCACCATGAGCTTCTCCAAAACATAATTCAGGTCCCAGGGGGGTGGGATGGGTTTTCTGGGGGGGGCGTGAGATGCATCACTCACTTTAGGAATTACTTTCCAGGCAATTAAGAAGCCAAAGGAGGGTCCAGAGACAGACAGACAAGCTGAAATAGCAGCAAGGTGGGCTTTAACAGAGAAGTATGCCAACTCTGTCTGCAAGAGTTCACACAGGTATGACAGTACCAAAGGGACATCAACCTGGAAAGGGCCCAACTGTCTTTGTAGACACCATATGAAAAATCTTTTCTATTTAGACATATAAACTCCCCTAGTATTAGATTTCCTGGCCTCTTGCAGGACTGTGAGCATGTCCTCATTGTAGAAGTGTCTGTAAGGGATCAGAATTCTATCACCCATAGGGTAAGGTTCAGAAATTGTTGATGGGGTGGATTAGAGATCCATTGTCCTGTGTGAGAAGTTCCACTCTGTGAGGTAAGTTGTTGTTATTGCTCTGGCTAAATGTAGAAGGAGGGGGAACCAGTGCTGTCTTGGCCAAAAGGGAGTCACCAACAAGATTTTTGGTTTGTCCTGCTGGATTTTCAGTAGGACTTTCTGAAGTAATGAGAAGAGGTGAATGCATACAGAACCATCCCCTTTCAAGAGACTGAGAATGCGTCTGTTGCCATTGCCAGAGGACTGGGCAGCCTGGTGGAAAAGGATGGAAGTTGTATGTTCATAGAGAAGACAAACAGATCTATCTGAGGTGAACTCCATTTGTGGACTATGGCCAAGAACACATCCCTGTGGAGCATCTATTCGTGGGACTGTGACATGGACCTGCTTAAGATGTCTGCCTGAGTATTCTGCTCTGAAGGGATATATACTGGCTGCAGCATAACTCCCTGTTTTGTGGCAAGCTCCCACATTTGGAGAGCTAGTCTACATAGCAAGTAGGATTTTGTTTCCCCCTGCTTGTTTACATACCGCAGAACTGCAGTGTTGTCTATGAACAATTTTAGTGGGCCTTGCTTCAGCATGTGTTGGAAGGCCTTTAGGGCCAAAATAATTGCTCTCATCTCTCTGATATTGATATGTTGCTGTTTGATGGAGTCCAGCCAAGTGCCCTGGACTCTTAGGGAGCCCATGGCTGCTCCCCAACCCAGATCCGAGGCATCCGTGTACATTTCCTGCACTGGCAAGGGAGCCTGTAAGGGGAGTCCTGGGTTGCAGTTCTCTTGATTCAACCACCATTTAACCTCTTTCTTGAGGCAAGGTAGCAAGGGTATTTTGTACTCTAGAGGATGACAGTGCTGTATCCATATAGACCTTGGGTAACATTGTAGTTTTCTCATGTGGAGCCTTGCCAATGGCAACATGGGAATGGTCAATGCCATATGACCCAGGAGTCTGAGGTACTGCCTGGCAGTCAAGTCTGTGGCCTGAAGGACAGTGAGCAGGTACTGCCTTACATTTTCCACCTTTTGAGGTGGCAGAAAAGCCCTCATGACATCCGTCCTTATCCTGCACCCCAGGAATATTTGGTCCTGAGAGGGGGTCAGGTTGGACTTGGGGTAGTTTATCTTGAAGCTCAGTGCTTGCAAGAGTGATATTACTATTTGTAGATGGCATTGCAGGGATTCTGTGCAGTCTGCCTAGATGAGAAGGTTGTCTAGGTAAGGGAAAACTTAAATCCCTTGGGTTCTGCAGAAGGCCACCACTGGTGCCAAGCACTTGGTGAAGACCTTGGAGCTGTAGAAAGTCTGAAGAGAAAGACAGAGAATTGAAAATGTGAGGAGGCCACAGAGAAGCACGGGTATCTCCTGTAATTGAGCCTTATAGGGATGTGCAGGTAGGCATCCTTGATGTCCAAGATGGCCAAAAACCTCTGAGGAAACATCAAAGGGAAGAGGGTCTGCAGAGTGAGCACTTGAAAGTTGGGCACTTGCAGGAACAGATTGATGTGGAAAGATTTAGGATTGGTCTCCAGGGACTATCTTTCCTCAGGATTAGGAAGAGTCTGGAGTAGAAAACCTTTCTCTTTTCTGTCAGAGGGACAGGTTGAATTGTTCCCTGAGAAATAAGGCTGTCTATAACTGGCTGAAATAATGGAAGCTGTTCTTTGGGAGGCTGTGGAATGCCAATCAAGGAAGGAGCTGTGATCCAGGTCATGAAATAACCCTTCTCTATAATGGATAAGATCCACTTGTCTGTGGTGATGTTTTTCCAAACAGGGAGACAGTGAGAGAGCCTTAGGTTTAGGGGAATGGAGTCAAGAGTTTTTTTCAGGAATGGCAGGTAATCCCATTTGAAATGTTCCCTCATTTTTAAAATGGTCTACCCAAAGGTGAGATCTCCATCTGGGGAATGTGTTTCTGCAGATTCTTCCTCAGGGGAGGCATAGCCAAGGGGTAACAGCAATTGGGAGATATATGACAGGGAATCCTTTGAGGAAGAGGTAGAGGAGCCCTCAGCTTCAGCTTGGGAAGTATCTAAGGCCTGAGGCCTAGGGCACATCACAGGAAGAGCCACTGGGGAGACTAAGGGTGTAGCAGGCCTCAGAGCCATAAAGGCATTGAAAAGGCTTTGAGAAAAAGCCTACCAGTCTGGCTGCCTCTCTACTGGGGGAGAAACATGTTTTCATTTCTCTTTCCTTTTAAGGAAAGGCCTAGTGGGTGTTGGAGCCAAGGTAGGCTTGGGATCAATAACCTGCAAAGTAGTGGAGGGATCCATCTGGGTGGTCAGTACAAGCTGAGGTTTCCCCTCGCCATTGGTAGCCAACGTCTATGTTACCTCCGAGGATGTGTTTTCCGCTGTAGGTTTGGCAGTTTCCACAACGGTACCCACTGTGCCCATATCGGCAGTGACTGATTGTTCATCCAGGTTGATGTCAGTCACAGGTGAGACGTTGGATAGAGGAGGTACAGCTATGGATTCAGGCCTAGCAACTTTGGCCTTTTTCTTAGGTGGCTTGACAGGCTGACTGGATGGCCCTTCCATATCTAAAGCTAAGTGCTTAAGGTGCTGATTTTCAAGGTAAATGTTCAATATGTGCAGACGGCTGCTTGGGGTTTTTGGAGCGAAGGCCTGGCCAATGGAGCATAAACAAGCTGGCCTGGCCATAAACAAAAAAGGCAAAGCTCGTAGGTATCTTTATGGGGGATCTGACAACTGCACCTACACTTTCTCTTCCTGAATGACATGAACCTACACAGGCATACAGTGACACAAAGAACAAAACATTCCCAATGGGGTACTTATCTTAGAAATTTCAATTCAATGGCTGGTACGGTAGGAACAGCTGATGTTTGACTGGCAGCAAAGAAGTTCTGAGGTATGGTAAGTGAAAACATCACTTTTATAGCTCATGTTCCCTTAGCCAATGTTAGATGTCCCACGTACCCTGCAGTGACTAGAAGCTTTTGTATACTGGCCAGACATTTGGGTAGCAAGAGGGGAAAACCAAAGAGTCTGGAATACTGCAACATGAGAATAGAAGGACATCTCATTTGGACTGCAGGTTAGAGACTGCCTTCCCTAAAAAGGATTGATATCAGAGTATAGGCAAAGAGCAAGAAATAGGGAGGTCCTAAATGAAAGACCAGCACTGGTAGAGTTTTTAGTAGAATCTAGAACAGAAGTTGCTATTAAGAAAGGAATAGTTAGTAGACCATATAAAACATTGCATGATAACTATAAGAATCAATCAGAATAGGTTAGAAAGGATTGGGAAGAGAGACTAGATAAGCAATTCACAAAGACACAATGGGGGATATATGTATGTCTCCCAAATATGCAACAAAGTCTTGAAGATTTAGGATCTTTGCTTGGAAGTGTTTACATAGGTATGTTTATGCCCAAAGTAGACTCCAAAGTATTTTGCCTCAGGTAGACAGCAAGTCTTGGGGGGGTGTGATGGGGAAGAAAGAGGTAACTGGGAACATATTTTCTGGGAGTGTAACAAGATGGCAGACTTTAAAGATTCCCTGCAGACTCCTATGTCTGAGATGCTGTGTGAGCAAATTAGTTTAACTAAGGAAATTATTTTTTGAGCTATGATACAGAATCAAAATTGCCTAGACATAGTAAGGCCTTTCTGAGTCATATTATGATGGCTGCCAAAAAATCAATTACTAGAAAATGGAAGTCAAAGTCTAAAACAGCTTTACTAGAAGTAGCAAAGATTGTAACAGAGGTAAAACAACTGGAATTGGGATCTGTAGAAAAGATAGGAGCAAATTACATAGAAAAAAAATGGGAAGTGTGGGATCAATACGTGCAGAGGAGGAACAAGGTTTAAAAAAAGGCAGGAACTGAATGAGCTATGTAATGGTTAACTGACAATGACTGGATATATTATAAGTGATGTATAATGTTTGCAGTTACAGCTATGTTAACATGGTTTGTAATGAATGTAGAATGTTTGCAACTGAAATTGTGTCAGTATGGTTTACTTTCATTTATATAAATGTATGATTGACTATGTCATACATGATAATTTTTTAAAGATGTTTCATGTTTAAAAAAGGAGCTTTGTGAAGTACAGAATAAGAAAGGAAACCTTGTCTGGAGGAAAATAACCTTTCTGAAGATACAAGTCCAGTAAGGCTCCCAGAAACACAATCCTGTTTGTGGGGATGGTCTGAGATTTTGGGGTATTGATGGTGAACCCCATTGAAGTCAGTAAATGTTGGGTGTAAGGCAGATCTGCTTTCAGTTTTTCTAGGTATGTTGCCTGAATGCGGCAGTCTTCTAAGTACGGGTAAATTTGAATGCCCTTTGTCCTACAGAAAGCTATCAGTGGGGCAAGGCATTTTGTGAAAACCCTGGGTGCAGTAGACAAGCCGAAGAGCAGAGCTCAGAATCGACAGTTCCTCACACCTGCTCTGAAGCATAGGAACCTCCTGTGAGATTCATCTATGGGGATGTGAAAGTATGTGTCTTTTAGACCTAAGGTTACTGTGTAGGTCATGGGCAGTAGTTTATGTAGTGTTAGCATTTCGAATTTTGGGACTGCAAGAATTGATTGAGCCTTGACAGGTCTAGAACTGGCCCCCAGGTACCTCCTTTTCTTGGAACTAGGAAAAGTCTGGAGTAAAACCTTTTCCTTGCAAAGAGGTTGGTACATGTTCCACTGACCCTTGGATCCACAGAAGCTGTAATTAGTTTAAGGCCTCTGCCTTTTGGTTTGGAGGAATATTTGGGAAACCTGAATGAATTAGGGTCTGTTTCAACTGGAGTTTGTGACCTCTTTGAATGATTGTCAGAACCTACTGGTCCCTGGTAATGATGGTCTAGTTCTTAAGAGGGACAGCTGCCCTCTCAACCTCAGAAGAGAAGAAAGGGAAGGGGTGGGAAATGAGAGGAGGGGGTAAGGGAGCATCATGTATGAGTCATGATTGCTCCCTTCTTGGTCCCTGGGGTCAGGATCCCACAGGCCTACTGCAGTCTGCTTGCCACTGTCTTGCATGCTGCAGCTGCCTTTGGCTCCTCTCCCTTTGAGGCCTCCTACATCTAGGTTTAGACTGGGGGGGTCAGAAAGGAGCAGGGTTTGGTAGGGTAATTGCGGCCGAAATGAGGAGGTTGGACCTGGAGAAAATCCTTGACTGTTTGCATGGATGTAGCCTTGTCCTCCATTTTCTTAAGCATGATCTCAGCCTTAGGACCAAAAAGAAAATCTTTGCCTGAAGGGGCATCCAGGAGACTAGATTTGAGTTGTTTAAGAAGGGACTGCTCCTTCAGCCGGGCATGCCATCTAATGATGGATCCTATGGCTGCTGCCCTGCTGGGAAGCTGCCAAGTCATCACAGCCACAGTGCAAGGAGTGCATGGCCACTTGAGAACAGGAGTTGCATAAGTCCAGCAGCTCCTTAGAGTGGGCCTTATTTTCAGTCCCCATTAGGTTTTGTTTCATCTGGTCTAGAATGTTTTCTGAGACTTCACCATATGAAACTGGCAGTTCAAAGCCCTCATAATGAGGATAGCATAAGTGTAAACTTTCTTTCCAAACCTGTCTAAAGCTCTGCTTTCCTTGTCTATTGGTAAAGGGTTTTTGGAAGTACTAGATTTTGCTCCCTTAGGGCCCTGAATCACCACTGCAGTGTATGCCACAGAGTTCATAAAAAGGTGTTTATGGGAATCTAGAACCCTGTAAAATCTGTCGGGTTTCTGAGAATTAGGGGGAATGGAATCTGGTTGTAATGAGGAATCCAGCAAGACATCATCCACCACTTCTAAGACTGGGGAAATGACAAAGCGTTTATGCTCAGGGAGATTTAAGAATTCTGTAATTATTTTAGCTAAAATCGTAGCACTATGCTTGACAGTTCTACTACTAAAATGAGCACAGAACCAACAGTTAGGAATATTGTCTTCTGGGACCAAAAAGTCCCACGAAAAGTATGAAAGCCTTTGTGTGGTATCTGCTCACCACAGTGGAGGCAATTATTATCTTTCTCTGACATTAGTCAAAAAACACGAGAAGTTCCCCAACAGGGTACTTAGCTTTAGATGTTTTCTTTCTGTGGTGCAGTGACTAGCAGTCTGGCAAGAAAGAACTGAGGTCATGGTACTGTCTATCGTCCGTTATATCCAGATGTCATGATGTTGGACAGGAGAAGGAGACAATTCTCTAGTAGTTGGGCTCGCCAAGGACTTCCATGGTAGGAAATCCCGTACGTTAGGACTGCAACAGTGAAACACAAGCATCCACAAGATGTCTTGTCATATACACCTTTAAGCAGACAAACTTTGAAGTTCTTGTTAACCTTTACTGTTACTTAAGAGTGCTTACCTTCCTAATTGAGTAGAACCATACATAAAAACCCTGGTGTAAATTTGTGACTACCCATTCAGTCATCAAGAGTAGCCTTAAAGGTAGACAAAGTAGCAATTTGCTTGAGGTGTAGTGATTACTAATTACATATTCTGGGAATACATGGAGTTAGAAACCCATCCCTTCAGTGAGTCTTTTATGTATTGGTGTAGATTTAGGTCCCTAGGACAGGTATTTGTAGAGCCACTGGTTTTGTGAAGGAATAAGAGGTCAGACAATACTGGGTATTTCACGGCCTAAAAAGCAACACACATCTCACCTCAGAGCAGATGGAAGGCTACTGAGTACAAGGATGGCTGTGCTAATCTACTGGGATTGTTGAAGAATTTAAGGCTTTTCATTTTCTCGGTTAAAAATTGTCACGACTTTTCCAAATGAGTTACATGCTTGGATGTTTACTTACCAAAGGTGGCATTTTTTGCAACTGATGATGAGTTTCATAAGAGAAGAGTACAATGGCATGCTGACATCTTTAGATCTTGAAGATAATCACTTGGAAACCAACTGGTCCAAATAGAAGAATTTCCTTACTATGGTGGAAACATGATGACTGAGTTAGAGTTAGGCCAAAGAAGTACCCAGGTCTCTTATGACAATTTCTGTATCACTTATAACATATAACAAATAACATATAAGGTAGGAGCATCTGTTTTGCTGCATGCTACTATAAATTTTTTTACTTTCAGCTTGAAGCCATTTTCTGTACACAAAGTAGGATGATATTCCAGCCCTTGTTAGAGCAGCTTAGCATCAGTAGATGAGCAGAAAACACTGCCTAGCTTGCTGTCACAAACTTAGCCAATCACACTTCAGGAATTTTGGCTCAGATGTGTGCAAAATAAACAATACTGCAGTGGTGGTGCTGCGGTGGCATTGTCGCTTCACAGTAAGACGTTGTCCTGTTCGATTCTCAGCTAGAGCATCTTCTGTATGGAGACACACGTGAATGGGCGTACCTTCATTGAAGGTTGTGCGTCAGGGCTGGCAACTCAGCACATAAAAATCTACTGCCAATAATTAGCAGACTGGAGTTCCGCTGTGGCGACCCCTAACCGGGAAAAGTCGAAAGACACAACAACATGTGTGTAAAATAAACAGCATTCATTTTTTTGGTAGCCCAATATTTAAATGAAAAAAGTACAACTTTACATTCAGAAAGAGAAATAGCAGCATTCACAACTTAGGATCTGTTGGATAGCCAGTTTGCAATTCAGAGGATGATGTAAGCAGCAAAAGCCTTAGAGAGGAACTGAGGTATTATACCACCCTAAACACACCCTCTTACACCAATACTACACCTTTCAACTAGTGGGACTGCAGCAATTCCAATGCATTTGTTTTCAGTTTGTTTCTATCAGTTGTGATTGTACCAGATTGTCACTGTACCACTAGTAGGGGACCCATCCAAGAAGATTTTTGTGATTAAAGAAAGGTCTGCAAGAAGCAGGATAGGCACTCTGGTGGTGAGAGACTTGTATTCTTCAAAGAGTTGAATAGTAATAAAGTGTTCTGCTTGTTGCAGGACTGTAAAGGAGTTAAACCCCTGTATGCATATAGTTTGGATGGTTACCTATTAATATTTAAAACTTGTTTTATTTCTTCATACATGCAGCAGGTAATGGAAATATCAATGGCACGTTTAATTGTATTGCTTACTGTGCAGAACAGTATTGGAAACTTAGGATCACCATTATGTATTAAACAGGATTGCCAACTTTTCATTTCAAAAATTCTGGACATGCACGTGAAAGCAAAATGCATGTAATTTGGTAACCCACATGCAAATTACATAACCTCCATGACTATCTGCATTGACTTTTCTAAAGTTAGATTAACTTCAAACTCTAACTATTGAGACACTTCATCATCCAGCTCAATCGCAATCCTGTCTCTTATTTCTTCATCTTAGTGCAGTTAGAACCCATAGTTTTCTGCTAGTACATACAGACATAGGAACATAGGATCATAGGAGGTTACTAGACTATCGTCCTTTCAAGGCTATCAATTCAAACCTGTTTCATCCTAATGTAATACCACAGATACTATAATCAATACCCAGGATTGTATTTAGTAATGACTGCCCATGTCCAGGAGGGTTGTGGGTGCTGTCCCTGGTATGAATTTACAGTGGCCCATCCACTCTTCCAGGTTCCTTTTGACAGTGTCATAGAGGTGCTCTGCTTCACATGAATTGGAAGCCTATTCCAAAGACTTGGCAGTTGCTGGGAGACAAATCTGTCCCTCCAGCACGTCCTATTAAAGTCAGAGGCCATAGTTAGGTTCCTGGAATGGGTAGCTCTATTTACAGATGTGCAGCAAATTCATTAGGTTTGGGTCGGAGATTGCTCTGTAAGTCAGGCATAAATCTCCCCTAAGAAGTCGATAAGATACTGAGTATCCAAGCACAGCTTCGGGGATGAGTATAGTGACAGGGACTTTAGTTGGTCTGTGTAAGGCATGTGTTGGAGTCCCTTGATCTTCTTTGTTAGAAACCTCTGAGGTCTCTCCAATTGCTGCAGGTGCTTTGTATGGTACATGCCAAAAGGAGCGTTATACTCAATTATGGGCCTAATTAGTAATGAGTATAGAGGGGTATAACCACCTTTGCTCTAGACGCAGTGCTTTGATAATCGAGTGTGCTACATAGAAGGCTTTCCTTACTACAGTAGACACATCATGGTCAAAGTTAAGGTCGCAGTATACTTGTGATCCAAGATCCCTTAAAACTTCATAGGTACACAGGGTATTATTGTTAATTTGATAGTGTGAAGGGACATTGTTTTTACTGAAGGGAATGATGATGCATTTCTTTGCATTTAGTTTGAAATTGTGACTAAGACACCAGTCATTTGTCTATGTAAGACCCTCTTGAAGTATATTGACTCATTTGTGTATTGGTAATTGCACTTGGTTTGCAGTCGTCTGCAAACTTGGTCAGTCAGAGACCCTTAGTTTTGGCCTGAACTTCTGAGAAGTATATGCCAAACAGTAAGGAGCATAGCACTGACCCTTGTGGCATCACGGTGGTGACAGGTCTGCTGGTTGATCTGGAGTCCCCCACTTTGATAGTGTGTGACCAGTTTGTGAGCCAGTTGGCAACCCATCTTACAACAAAGGGGTTTATGTTTAGTTTGCTAACGTTATCAGTAATGCCTGAGTGTCGGATTATGTCAAAGGCCTCAGCCAAGTCGAGGTATGCTGTGTACACAGATTTGACCTCATCAGTGACCCTGGTCCCATTTTCAAAGAAATCCACAAGACTTAACAGGCAGGATCGACCCTTGATAAAGCTAAGTTGGGTCGGATCCAGGGTTTGGAGGTTGCCTATGTCTTTATGAGGTCCATGATGATGCATACATTCCATGGTCTTACAGATGAGGCTGGTCAGACTTATGGGTCTATAATTCCCTGGGTCTGTTGCTAAGCCACCTTTGTGGAGGGGAATAACTGCTGCTGTTCTCCATTCCACAGGAACAAAGACTGTGATTAGGCTGTGACTGAATAGGGTACTTTACGGTGATGCCAGATCATGTTTTATTTTGTTTAGAAGACAGCCTGGGATGCTGTCTAGTCCCACAGATGCTGTGTTTTTTGCCTTAGACAAGGCTTTAATGACCTGCTCTTTGGATATGTAGGGTGGAGGGAAGCTGGGGCGAGGTTTGTGATAAGTGTGAAGGGGATAAGGGAGTGAAATTTCACCAAATCTATCCGCCAGCAGGTTTGCTACTTCTGCGGGATCAGTGTGTGTGATACCGTTAGTCACAAGTTTAGCCCATGCTTGGGTCCTACCTTTAAGGCTGCGTACATAGCTGTAAAAGGTCTTATGGTTATCATTAGCTGTGATTGCTAAGTTTTCCTCAAAGTTACCCTTAGAGGATTTGACATGTTGTCTTACTTGCCTGATGAGGCTGAGGATGGTGTTTTCTATTGTTGGGACCTCGCCTTAGTTTTCCTAGACAGCAACGTTTTGCATTTATTGTAAAGTTTGTTGATGCTGGATGTCCATCAGGGTGGCTAGTTTTTACTTGGGACTCTGGCTTTGATTCTGTCTGGATCAGCTGAGTCTATACACTTATACAAGCGATGGTGCCGGGCACTAGTGTAAGCTTTGGTGTAGTTACAACTTCCAGCTGGGAGTGGGGCCTTGAATGCATTTATACCTTCACTTAGGAGGGTATAGTTTACTTTGGTGAAGTTTTTAGTCTGACTTTGCCTTTGTGAGTTCTCATGTTAGTGCCAGTTTGAAGGTGACTGATTTGTGTTTAACTAATGAGGGTCTGACAGTTGTGGTGGTGCATCTGTTTGTCATTTTAGTGTGGACCAAATCTAGTATGTTTGTTCCTCTTGTTGAGGTTAGAACAGTTTGCTCCAGGGCATTTGCGTTAACAAAGTCAAAGAACTTTTGCGCAAGTGAGTTAGGGCTAGAGTAGATTTCCCATTTGATGGTGAGATAATTGAAATCCACCATGACCAGAGTGTTTGACAATATTTGGATTGACTTCAGTTTGGTCAAGTAGGCCTTGTGTCCCTCATGTTCCATGGAAGCAGATCTATAACTAGCTATGACATGAATGGGGTCTTACCCACAGTAATCTGAACTTGGAGTAACTCCATGGAGCTGTCGTGTCTAACTAGCTGGGAGGTAAATTTTTCTCTAACATAGACAGAAACACCACCTCCTTTGGTTCTCATACATTCGTTTTGCGGTCTGAATGTGTGGAAGGCATTGTAGCCTTGCAAAGCTAGGGCCATGAACCAGGTTTCTGTGACTGCACAGATCCACATCCTCCAGTGAAAGGAGTGCTTCTAAGATGTGCATTTTTGGTTTAAGTTCCTAGCATTTAGCAGCATAAGCCTTATTTTGTCTGTCAAACATTTCAACATACTCATGTGTTGCATGTATACATCTGCAAAACTATGCTGTCTCGTGTATTGTATTCTCTGAGGCCTACTTGGACCTATCAGCAGCTAAAACCCAGTGAGAGTGACTGAAGAAGTTCAATGTAGACATTAAAACACGGAAAGTGACTCCCTTGAAATTAATTTAGAGAATCCGGCTATAACATTTTTCTTCTACCATTGTCATTGTATATTTTTTAGGCATTTCAGATGCAATCACAGCAATATATACTAAGAGTCAGAACAAACATGGTAACTGACTTCCTATGTAATAGTGCTAAGCCTAGAGCTATAGAGAATAAAGTGGTACTAGGGAAAACAATGGGAGTACCAGGGTTGCACGATTCTTGTCTTCATATGACATCTGCACAACTCGGGCTCTTATACTTAACTCAGGCCTCAAAATATGAAAAGTATGAAACACCCTTCTGTTGTGTTATGAAGCAAACTTGGATGAGACAATCTGTATTTTTTTCTCATATTATTTGGAGGAGAGAAAGAGAGAGGCAAGCAGTAAGGTTTCCTGAGTAGAGCACTGAACTGTCAATAAAAAAGGAATCTTGAAACATAAAAAAGGTGTTGCCATGGAGAAACTCCCTGATCTCCAATGGGAACACGAAGGAAGGGGGTAGAGGCAGCAAGAGGCCTACAGTACTGCAGAGAGAAATTTACCCCATTCATTTATTGTTACCAAATAAAAACAGTAAATATTTCCCTATAGTATCATAAACAGTAGCACAGAGAGTTACACAGTACCATGTATACATTTTGCTAAGAACAATTCTCTTTCTCACTCGCTCGCTGTCTGTCTGTCTCTCTCTCTGCCTCTCTCTTCAGTCATTATTCACAGTAATGGTCACTTAGAATTGTTTCTAGAAAGCTGCATTTATGTTTGCTTGTAATATGCTACTATCTGACTAGCATGTGCTACTGAAGTATATAATTACACAATGTCTATTTTTGCTCACTTATCGTTATTGTGACCACTAAATAGCACCGATTATAGCAGAGAAGTTCTACAATACTTGTTCTACGTATAAGAATAGAATGCTTCCTGACCTCCTTTTTAACTCCAAGGGAGTCATTATTCATTATGACTAACTTCAGAAAATATGTATGTGAGAGTAATGTACTTTAATAAGAACTTACTTTTGTTTGACTGAATGTCTTAACAGCAGTTAGTTTCACCTTCCTACCTGCTTACCATATTTCATTTTTCTTTCCTGATCTAAAGGGGAATGATGATGCATTTCTTTGCATTTGACTCATTTGTGTATTTGATAATTGCACTTGGTTTGCAGTCGTCTATTTTTGCTCACTTATCGTTAAAGTTGTTGGAAACAAACCCTGGTGAATAATTCTTATTCTTGTCAGTAAGAGGTAGCACAGCAAGAGACATCAAAAAAATGTACCATTTATAGAAAGTTATGCAACTGTACTGTCTTACCAATGGCATTCAGTTCAGCTTGCTATAATATTATCATGGTGCACTTAAAAACACGTTTAAGCACTCTGTTATGTCCATCACACATGCTATGCAAAACACAACTGATTCAATTGCTTCTTTATTCAGGCATGGAACAGTTGTAAGCTCTCTGAAACCATCTTAGAGCTTTCCTTTGTTAAGTATAATTTTTCTTTTACTTATACTGTTTTGCAAACTTAGGTACATCTAACTCACCTACCCTGTTGTGCACTAAATTAGACTCTACCCAGGCATAATGAGACATCCCTGAGTTAGGGCTACTGGTCACCTCAGTACAAGTAGCAGCAAAATGACTTTAAGATAATGTTAAGAGCTCCTGTGGGAGACAGTTAATAGATGGAACAGCAATTCCCCCAGTCCCATTTTTGCTGTATGGTTGGACATGCAGTGATAACTACTTTATTCTTTTCCATGAGGGTACTACTTAAAAGGAGTTGCAGTGGACAGATGAGGTAAAAATACACAAAATAATGGGGAAACTATTGAGAGGAGAAACTATCCCCTTTAATATGAAATAAATAACATATTTAACAACCCTATTACAGTACTAGCAAAATGGCATTATTTACTTCACACAGCTAAAAAGATCACATCTATAATGAGAGACCATGAAGGCTGTTCCTAAAATTACCTTTCAGCTGCCTTGGGTTTAAAGATTAGTATTAAAGATGATTACAACGCCTTGTGTACACTTACAAATACAGTCTCCAGTGGTTACCAAAGATGGCTGCTGGAAATGCAAGACAGAAAGAGCACACCAATACCAAAATTTAGTATATACAGACTATTTTATTTTTCCTAACCAACATTCTTGTCTTTGCCAAATGATTCTTTCTCAGTCATCTAACACAATTCCTCATACAAAAAAATAATAAAAAAGACAATAACACATACATTGTATGTGATTATAGTGAAACACAAAAGGCAACCTAATGTCATTGTAAGCCACAAGGTTAAAGTATTTACATAAGAACAATACATTTTACTTTTCAAATTTTATACCAGTCCTCACATCTTGCTTGAAAAGCAGACTACTTCAGCTGTTCACTCTGGATCAGTAGCTATTTGAAATCTGGATTCCCATCTTTGAGTAACTTGGAAAAAATAAATGGAATTTGTGGAAGAGATGGGGTATTTGTAACCCCCTCCCCAAAAAGTGCAAAGGTTTCAATGCCTCTTCATCTACGGTAAGTGTTGCCATGGTGAGTGCTTGATTATAGAAGCACGGCAACAGTTAATCAGTCTGACAGCGTGTCCTTCTTCACTTTCTTCAGACTAGACGTCCCACTAAAAAAAGGAACATTAAAAATAAAGTTCAAACATCGCATAAAATCAAAATCACACAGTAAATTAATGCATTTATATGAAAAACTAATACTAAATGAGAACACTATAAATGAACATGACAGAATATATAAATCTCAGTATTAGCTCACAATGAGGTAGCACATGTGGGACAGAGACACTGATGACAGGTCACAGTATGTGAAAGCAGAAAGAAAGGTAACTGGTTGTAACGTTCTTTGAATTGCAGTAACATGATACAGTAAGTGATTTCAACAGCCATAAACTCAAACTAGCTTATTTTATTTGATTAAATTTAGACAGCAGAGATGTACCTCAAAGTATGTGACAATCAGTGCATGAAATACTATAGCAATAACGCATGTGTGGGTGTGGGTAATGCTGAATTTACCCACAGTTGGTGTGGTTTGGTCATGAGGGCAAAGACCAGTACTTGCCCTATCCTACAGGTCTGAAAATTGCTCTGTCACACTTTTAAAGGGTACATTTTCCTCCATCAAGGTTTCTTTTGCTATATCTAGTAAACCATTAAATATAGTGAAGCCTTGGGGTGCTTCTCTTATATGAAAGAGAAGATTTGGAAGCAGTTGGTCCCAGTTTCTCCAGGCCAGTTACACAGCCTTTCATAAGACAGATGGTAAAAGTATTACTAAGGTACTCAACTAGACCGTTTGTTTGACAGTGTTGTACAGATGTGCTTAGCTGTTTCACTTAAAAAATAATGAAGTTCAACTATTACAGTAAAGCTGAATGAGGAGCCTCGGACAGTAATATTTTTTTTTTGCTTGCGGGGGGATTCCTACCTAGAAAAAAGTAGTATTAATCCTTCTGCTATGAAGTTTGAAATGACTCTTTGAGGGACACTATCTTAGGAAAGAATAGTTGTATAAAATCTTATTACCATAACCATACATGTCCTTCTCTTCTTTGTTGCACTATTCTTTAAATATGGGTTGTAATCCACCCATTGACCCAGTGTCCAGCCTGTATACAAAAGCTTCAAGCTATTGCCTGTATGTGGGATATCGCACCTAGGCTTAGGGAATGTCAGCCATAAAAGGGGCATCCACATGTACAATCCTCAGAATAACGTAGCCCCATGAGGAAACTCCAAAAGGAGGCCCAAAGGACTGTAATCCAAATAAAGAGCAAGATGTAGGGGGAAGGCGGGTGGGATCGAATACTGCAACATAGAAGAGAAGGACATCTTTAGTTATGGTAAGATTTTACACAACTATTCTATGTCCTTCTTTTCAGTGTTGCAGTATTCTTTACATATGAGATAGTGCAAAAGTTGAAAAGGAACCCAGGGAGAGGGATGAAACAGAGAGAAATTAGGCAGAAACATTTTCTAGAAATCCATGCAAGATTCCTCTGGAAAAGCCTGCTCTGGCCCTGGAAATAATATCCAGCTTGTAATGTCTTGTAAACATATGAACAGATGACTAAGTGGAAGCTTCCAGAATGGATTCGATATTCATACCCTTGAAGAAAGCCCCCGAAGATGCAACAGATCTAGTGGAATGGGCTTTAACCGAACAGGGTAATGATTTCCTATGAAATTCATAACAAAATAGAATGAGTTTAGAAATCCATGAAGAGATACTTTGTTTAGAAACAGACAAACCCAGAGCCCTGGGATGAAAAGACATAAAAAGTCTATCAGATTTCCTGATAGACTTAGTTTTGTCAAGATAGAATTTAAGCTCTCTATGCAAATCTAGGGAATGCAAAATTCTCTCACTAGGAGATTGTGGAGATGGGAAAAAAGTAGGTAACTGGATAGTTTGATTTAAGGAAAGTTAATTGACTTCTTTAGCATAAAAGACAGATTAGTCCTCAAAGAAACCCTGTCCTTATGGAAGACTAGGAAAGGTGGTGAAGCCATTAATGCCTGGATCTCAGAAACCTTTCTGCCTTCTGGCAGAGGTTATGGCTACCAGAAGCACTGTCCTTAAAGTACACAATTTCAGAGAAGCTGAGGCTGCTGGTTCAAAAGGGGCCAGAGTCAACTTCTCCAGGACAAAATTAAGATCCCAAGTAGGAGGACTGATGTGAAGGACGCCTTTTAAGAAAAGTTTAACTTCCAGCCTAGAAACCAATGGAGGAGTTAAAGGCAGGAAAGCAGACAAGACAGAGCAGTGGACCTTAACAGAAGAACAAGGAAGACCACTGTTAAGTAACTCACACAGGTAAGATAACACCAATGGAATAACCACCAAGAAGGGGTCCATTTTCCTTTTTTGGCACCAGATAGAAAATCCTGTCCATTTAGATATGTAAGATTTCCTAGTAGTGGGTTTCCTGGCCTCCTGCAAAAACTGAAGCATGTCCTTACAGAAAAGATGCCTAAAAGGAATCAAAAGTTGATCACCCACAAGGTCAGGTGAAGAGTTGTCAAGTGTGGATGAATCAGAGATCCCTTGTCCTGAGTGAGTAGGTCCATCTGGTGAGGTAACTTGTAGTGATGGCCCTTGCCTAATTGCAGAAGAAGAGGTAACCAATGCTGTCTCGGCCGAAAGGGAAGCACTACCAAGATTTTTGTTTTTTCCTGTAAAATTTTCAACAGGACTTTCTGAATCAAAAAGAAGGGGGAATGCATAAAGAAACATCTCCTTCCATGAAAATGATAGGGTGTCCACCTTCCAAGCCAGAGGGTGAGGGACCCTGGCACAGAAAAGAGGAAGTTGTCTGTTCTGAGGGGAGGCAAATATATCCACCTCCGGATTACCCCACCGGTGATCTAGATCCAGGCACAAATCCCTGTGAAGCATCCACTCATGGGATTGTGTCATGGATCTGCTCAATGCATCTACCACCAAGTTCTGAGCAGAGGGAAGGTACACTGCATGCAGTGAAACTTTGTACTGAATAGCCAGTTCCCATGCTTTGATTATTAGGCGACAAATAAGATAAGATATTGTACTCCCTGCTTGATTATTTACCAAAGGACTGTAGTATTGTCTATGAGAATCTAGAGGGGTCCTGATTAAAAGCAGAGGATGCAATGCCTGTAAGGCTAGAATCAAATCCCTCATTTCCCTGACATTTATGTGCTCTCTCCTCTTAGTGGGTGACCATAGTCCCTGAACCTTTGTGGAAGTGAAGATTGCTCCCCAACTTAAATCTGAGGCATCTGTATAAAGTTCCTGTACTAGTTGAGGGATTTTGAAGAGGTAAACCAGGATTCTGACTGAGTTGCTGTATCTACCACCCTAGCTCTTTTTTCAAGCATGGAAGAAGAGGAATGACAGTCTCCAAGGGATGAGCATGCTGAGACCAGACATTTTTAGAAACCACTGGAACTTCCTCATGTGAAGTTTTGTGAAGGGAAACATGGGGATTGTAGAGGCCATGAACCCAAGAAGCCTGAAGAACTCCCTGGCAGTGATGGAAGGAAGAGGTAGAAGAGATGCCATGAAAGCTGTGAGAGAAAGAGCTTTCTCTGAAGGAAGAAATACCATCATCAAATCTGTTCTGAACCTGCACCTCAGAAAAATGAGATCCTGACTGAGTGTGAGAGTCGATTTTTTGAAATTTACTGTGAAACCCAAGCCTTGTAGAAAGGGAATAGCTAGATCCAGGTGTTGAAGCAGAAGATCTGGACTGCTGGCCAGAAAAAGGAGGTCATCCAGGTAAGGGTAAACTTGAAGGCCTTTCAGTCTTAAGAAAGCAATGGCTGGGACTAGACACTTTGTGAAAACCCTTGGAGTAGTAGACAGACCAAAAGGCAAGACACAGAACTGAAAGTGCCAAGAACCCACTGAGAAATGTAAGAATTTCCTGAAGTGAGGGTGAATAGAGATATGCAGGTAAGCATCCTTTAGAGCCAGTGAAGCTAAGAAGACCTGAGGAGGCACAAAAGGGAGAACAGACTGTAGGGATGGCATCCTGAAAAAAGGCATCACTAGTAGGAAAGTATTCAACTTTGAGAGATCCAGAATGGATCTCCAAGGACCCTCTTTTCTTGGACTCAAGAACATCCTGGAATAAAATCCCCTGCCTTGCCCATCTGAAGGGACTGGTTGACTGGTGCCTCATAGGGAAAGCTGAGCTAGCAGCTGAGGTAAAAGATGTATCTAGTCTGAGGGCAGTTGAGGAATCCCTTGAAAGGGGGGAAGAAACTTCCAAGTCATGAAATAGCCGCTTTGTATAATGGATATTACCCAGGAGTCCTGAGTGATCTCCCTCCAGGCAGAAAGGGAAAGAGAAAGGCAGACAGAGGGCTATGACTTGGATGTTAGGGGTGGATGTCACAAAGAGCTTGGTCTGGACTGAAAGGGCTACTGAGGGGATGGAGCAGAAGTGATAGTTTTTGACTGAGGAGGTCTCCTAACATATTTAACTGGCCTAGAACCTAAGGGAGCTAAAGAAGAAGAAGACCTGGTAGGTTTTCTAATAAATTAGTTTTAGCAGGGAAGTTCCTATGAAATTTAGGAACTGGAGAAACTAGCAGGTGCTTTAAATCCTGGAGCTCCGTACCTTTTTCTTTGAGAGTCTTAAAGTGCTCTGCAGCAGCTTTTCCAAATGAACAGAATTATCCAATCCTGCATCAAGCAATTTTGCCTTAATGTCATCTGGAAGAGCCTGTAGATGCAGCCAGAAATATTTCCTATGAACAGAAGCAGAAGCTGCAAACCTGGAGGAAGCGTCAACAGCACCAGAGTTGCATTTAATGGAATACCTAGAAACCTGAAAATATGCAGCTAAAAGAGAAAGAGCCAAGGACTTAGCTTCTGAATCTGTAAACTGAGACAGAGCCTGAGAAGCTTGGGAGAGCAAAGCTAGAGAATACCTAGACATATGGGTCTGGTAATTAACGGCCCTGCTTGCAAGGGTTGAAGAAGTATAAACCTTCTTACCTAACCTCTCTAAAATCTTACTTTCATTGTCTGAAGGAAGTAATTTTGTAGGGGGGACAAGCCAAGAGGATAGAGACCACTGCTGGGTCAGCTGAAGAACATTTAAAAAGAAATTTGCAATCCTCAGGGACCTTATAGAAATGGTCAGGTCTTTTGGGAGCTAGTGCCTGTGAATCTAGGGTCTTGGAAGATGAAGCAAAGACATCAAGGAAGGCTTGAAGCACTGGACGGACAGCTGCAGGTGCAGGGGCCTCTACCTGAAGCAAGTCATAGTATCTCTTTTATTGAAATTTGAGAAGAATCCCACTTAAAGAATTCCCTCATCTTATTGACCGTCTCCCCAAAAGAGAGTCCTTCCATAGGTGAGTCTGCCCACACTAGACTCTTCCTCTGGGAAAATGTATTCCAAGGGGGAAGATATCTGGGTGGAATATGCTAAGGAGTCTTCATCTGATGAAAACCCCTCTGAGCCAGAATCTTGGGCTGGGACAGCAAAGACTCCCGAGGACCTGACAGCAGCATAAGGGAAGAGAAGAAGGCATGGCCAGAAATAGAGAAGCCAAAGCCGGAGGCCTGAGGGCCATCAAGGCCTTAATAAGACCTTGAGAGAAAACTTCTCAGTCTGATGTAGGGGTAGAAAGTACCACAGAATGTTTATTCTTTTGTTTCTTTTTAGCAGGTCTCTCTAAAGCAGGAGCAAGGTGTGATGTAGGTCGAACGGCTGAAGCGTCCTGTTGTAAGGGAATCAGAGCAGTTCCTGAGTCCTCAGAAATAAGTAGCCATGGTTCCCCCAAATTGTCTGAACTGGACGTCTGTATGGCCTTGGACGTGCTCAGATCCACACTCCTGATGGCCTCCAATGTGGTTCCAACTGGAGAGACAGACCCTACCTCCGACCGTACCACTGTTTTTTCACCAACTTCAAGAAGTACATCAGAGAGAAAAGGTGCAACTGAAGAAGATTTGGGCCTAGTTTTGGCCATCTTTCTCTTCATGGATGGCTCTGCAAGGTTTTAGGGACAAGGCCCTGACAGAACAGGACAGATGATCGTGGGTAGGCCCTAAACAAAAAGTACAGTTGTGTACACTTACCATAAATGTAGATGTTCGAGTGTATTCACTGTTGCAGTCATTACATTTGGGTAATCTGCTGGCAGGCTGCCCTCAGTCGGCCTGAATTCCAAAGTCTTAGGTCCTGCGTCGTTTTCTGTCTCCTCTTCCATGACGTCAGGTTGTCAAGGGTATAAAATATGCAGCCGACGCCATTTTCTTTAGTCTTTCTTGCCACGCGGTGTCCGAAGCAGAAGCATTTCGCAAGTGCCGGTCGGCCGACTACTGAAATATTCGAGTTTGAGTTTCAGAACCGAAGTCTTCACTAAAGCCAAGTACCCCATTGGGGAAACTTTTTTTCTTGCTTTTTACCGATGTCAGAAAAAGTTAATAATTGTATTACTTGTGAGACGCAAATACCTCATGAGGATTTCCATTTATACTGTATACCTTGCCTAGGCCCTGATCACAACGTGCCTGGCTGTCGGTTTTGTGCTAGATTTAACCACTATTAAGCGTTGGTATATTTTTGCATCAAAATATTTTGGAAACAGATTTAACTACCCAGAAATGTCGTCGGATAGCAATCCGACTAGCAAAATGGTTTTATACCCCTGATGACCTGACGTCATGGAAGGAGAGACAGCAACTGATGCAGGACCCAAGACTTTGGAATTCAGGCTGACTGAGGGCAACCTGCCAGCAGATTATAAAAATGTAATGACTGCAACAGTGCAACACGAAGAACATCACATAGAGCTCGTGATTATCCTTATGGCGAATTTGCCTTCCACACCTACACTTGCCCTATCTGGATGACATTAACAATAACAAAAGGCAGAAGCAAGCAAATAAATCCTCAATGGCAGACTGAACGTACGAGTCAAACTTTCCGAATGATGGCGAAAAAGTTATGAGGATTGTATGTGCAGACGTCCCTTTTATGACTGACGTTCCCTGAGCCTACGTGCAACATCCTATCTGCAGGCAGTAGCTTGAAGCTTTTGTATACAAGCTGGACATGGGGTTGATAGCGGAATACAACTCATACGTAAAGAATACTGCAACAGTGAATAGAAGTACATCTTTTGCATACTATACAATTACCAAGATATACTGGAGGCTCTTATTTGATTTTTACAAATGGGCCTACAAAGGTCATTGCTATGCATTAAAAATGGGCAAACACAATGGGCAAAGGCAGCAAAGAATTCTTACATTCTAGTTTGGGTTCTGTCCTTTGATTATCTAAATAAACAATATAAACATTTTTTATATCTTTTATAATACCAGACCAGCAAAATCTAGCTAAAACCCTTGCTTTTATTTTATATTATCCATTCCTAAATGACCCTCAAAAATGGGGTTACGTACTAGCTTCATTACAATTTTTCTTAAAGGCTTTGAAACTAACTGCCTCAGTATCTGTTCTTTGTTTTGGCTACCCTATTCATTTCTTAGAGTAGGGATATGAGGTGCATCTATTCTGGTCTCTTGTTTTCCCCAGCTTGTTTGTGCCTTTTGGCTTTTCCCGGTTAGGGGTCGCCACAGCAGAACTCCGTTCCGCTAATGATTGGCAGTAGATTTTTTTACGTGCCGAGTTTACCAGCCCTGACACACAACCTTCAACAAAGGTATGCCCATTCACGCATGTCTCCACACAGAAGACGCTCTAACTGAGAATCGAACGGCACAACGTCTTGCTATGAGGCGACAATGCTACCGCAGCACCACCACAGCTACTCTTCCTATATACTCTGTAGTTCTACTTAGTTCCCTCTTTCCAATGGTCCTTTTTGATATCAACATGCCTTATCTGAAATCATTCAAGTCAGCATTACTTTCCTCTGTTTTCTGACATGAAATGCAGGCAATGGTCTCTTCTACTATAGATGCAGGTACTGGGTTTTCTCCTTCATCTGCTAATCCTCAAAATATTAACTCATGAAAAATATTTTCTTCAGCTAGGGGGACTTGCAGTTTTTCCTTCTCTGTTTCAGTATTTTTCTTATTTTCTTTACTATTAACGAGTCCTCCTTCTGCTTCTGACTGGTTCTCTTATTTTTGCTCCAGGAAGAATCTTAAAACTTTGCACAGATTCCATTTTCCATTTTCATCAGTTTCTATATTTGCTTCCCTCAGTATATTCTTAAAAATTTCCTGCCAGTTTCCACATGATCTTCTTTATTACTTTAACAACTGGAGTCTTTTTGCAAAATTCAGTTTCCAATTTACCTAGCCCTTCCACCCAGAACCAAATCCTAATTCATTTTGTGCTGTGTTGTTTTACGCAGGGTTATATATTTCTGATAACATAACTGACTGAACATTTTCCCTAATGACTTTCACAGCACTTTACACTGTGAAAAGTCTTCATCAATTATTACATCATGTGATACATTAAACACTAAAGCTGCTGGCTGTAACACTTTGCTTAAAAGAGCTTGTATTTCTACTATTTTATAGGGTATTTTCTTTTGTCCCCATATATATGTATTGCTTCCACTTTGTGCTTAAAATATACTGTGCTCTAACTAGAGTTATCATACTCTGAATTCAACAAACATTGCATTTGTTTTCCTTCTATTAAAATACTATATTTAATAAGTTTAGTAACAATGCAATGACAAGAAAGAGTTTAGCTACAGCTCAGCATTACCTCATTCCATAGACAAGCTTTCAGGTACAGCTTGTTGGCTAATCTTAACAAGTTCTTATTGGCATAACATTTCTGTCAACAGTTGTATAGTACTTGGCTAGATGTCCTTTTCTAAAAAAAAATTAAGAAAAAAACAACTCAGGTGGTAACACTTTCTTTTTGTCTGCAAGCAATGAGATATAATTAGGTGAAGGCTTATTGTTAGACATTGTTTCATGGAGGTCTGTCTTAGGGTTTGTGATTTCAGCTGACACTGTACTAAAACAACTAGTTATGCAGAACACAGGATCACTCTGGAATATCACTTTCTTAAATTGCTAGGGTGTGCTCTTTTAAAGGTTATCTACAGTCAGGATTTGTAACATTGTACTTATGCTATTTAGACAAAGTTATAGCGATTGCTTTTAAACATGTATTAAAAGCCTTTTGATCTGTCCATAATGACCATCCAGTTTTGAAATGTAAGGGACTGTGCTTCAGGTGAAGCTCCAGGGCTTGCCAACATTTCCCCTGCCAGGTTTTGATAATCACATACATCACAATGGCATTCTTCAAGGCCATATATGCTTTCAGGGAGTTTCCAATTAAACAGGATGACAGAATTCTGTCCTATCTGCATGCCTTTTGAATGCATCCAGATAGACCTCCACATCATCTTCCTTCCCTAGTTTATTGAGGTTCACCGGTGGTTGGGATTCTCAATAAAGGGGGATTTTGGATATTTGTTGCTGTAGACTAAACATGTAGTGTTTAGTGGGCAAACAACTCTCTTGAAAAACTGTTTAAACAGATACAGAAGAACTCACCAAAACTTTATTAGAGTTGGCCAATGCCTCCAGCAACCACAAATGCCAGCAGCTACAGTCCAGTACACATGACTATTTATTTCACCAATTAAAAAAAAAAAAAAAAACTGCAGTAGACAACACCTCATCATTTTTTAAAGTACAGTGCAATGAAAAAAAGTATTTGCCCCTTCCTGATTTCTTAATTTTTTTGCATGTTTGTCACACTTAAATGTTTCAGATCATCAAACAAATGTACATATTAGACAAAGATAACCCAAGGAAACGCAAAATGCAGGTTTTAAGTGATGATTTCATTTATTAAGGGAAAAAAACTATCCAAACCTACATGTCCCTATGTGAAAAAGTAATTGCCCCCTAAACCTAATAACTGGTTGTGCCACCCTTTGCAGCAACAACTGCAATCAAGCATTTGCGATAACTGGCAATGAGTCTTTCACATTGCTGTTGAGGAATATTGGCCCATTCTTCTTTGCAAAATTGTTTTAATTCAGCCACATTGGAGGATTTTTGAGCATGAACTGCCCTTTTAAGGTCATGCCACAGCATCTCAATTGGATTCAAGTCCAGAGTTTGACTAGGCCACACCAAAACCTTCATTTTTTTTTTTAAGCCATTCAGAGGTGGACTTGCTGGTATGTTTTTGATCATTGTCCTGCTGCAGAACCCAAGTGCTCTTCAGCTTGAGGTTACGAACTGATGGCCGGATATTCTCCTTCAGGATTTTTTGGTAAAGAGCAGAATTCACGGTTCCATCAACCACAGCAAGTCGTCCAGGTTCAGAAGCAGCAAAGCAGCCCCAGACCATCACACTACCACCACCACCATGTTTGACTGGTGGCATGATGTTCTTTTTCTGAAAGGATTTGTTACTTTTATACCAGATGTAACAGGATGCAAACCTCCCAAAAAGTTCAACTTTTGTTTAGTCAGTCCACAGAATATTTTCTCACAAGTCTTAGGAATCATCAAGATGTTTTTTGGCAAAAGTGAGATGAGCCATTATGTTCTTTTTGGTCAG
The DNA here is from genome assembly GCF_019279795.1 of Protopterus annectens. NCBI lineage: Eukaryota > Metazoa > Chordata > Ceratodontiformes > Protopteridae > Protopterus > Protopterus annectens. The sequence goes on from NC_056737.1 coordinate 274,606,351, forward strand.
CATTGGTTTTCACTTTGGAACTCTGTCATGCATGCCATTTTTGCCCCTTTGTCTCTTTCTTATGGTTGAGTCATGAACACTGACCTTAACTGAAGCAAGTGAGGCCTGCAGTTCTTTAGATATTGTTCTGGGTTCTTTTGTGACCTCTTTGATGAGTCGTTGCTGTACTCTTGGGGTCATTTTTGTAAAGCGGACCCTCCTGGGAAGGTTCACCACTGTTCCATGTTTTCTCCATTTGTGGATAATGTCTCTCACCATGGTTCGCTGGAGTCCCAAAGATTTAGAAATGGCTTTGTAACCTTTTCCAGACTGACAGATGTCAATTATTTTGTTTCTCATCTGTTCTGGAATTTCTTTAGATCGCAGTATTATGTCTTCCTTTTTGGGATCTTTTGACCTACTTCACTTTGTCTGACAGGTTCTGTTTAAGCAATCTCTCGATTCAACAGGTCTGGCAGTAATCAGGCCTGGGTGAGGCTACTGAAATTGAACTCAGCATTCCAAAAAATGTGATTAACCACGGTTACTTCATAGTTTAACAACGGGTGCAATTACTTTTTCACATAGGGCCATGTAAGTTGGGCTAGTTTTTTTTCCTTAATAAATAAAATCATCATTTAAAAACTGCATTTTGTGTTTACTTGGGTTATCTTTGTCTAATATTTAAATTTGTTTGATGATCTGAAACATGCAAAAAAATATGAAGGAAGGGGGCAAATACTTTTTCATTGCCCTGTAAGCCATTATATACTTGCAAGGGTTACTGATACTTCCTCACAGCAATGCTTTTTACTGATATGAGGGTCCTTTTACTAGAGTAAATAACTTTCTTTGAAAAAATGTGTTTTGTAGAATGCAACATAGTTTTTACCAATATAAAAATTTGTATTCTGAAGGCTTACTTTTGTTAATCAGCCAGTCGGCCAGTTATTAATAGTGAGGCTGAGTCTGCATTCTTTATTCTTGGGTGGGGAAAACTTGGACAGACCAAGCATGAAAGTCACAGTTATAAAAAAGAAATTATTTTTCTGTCCACATTCTTCATCAGTGCAACATTTTGCAGTACCAAAAACAGTCATTAACAGTATGTCTTGTTTAAAATAATTTAATTTACAAGAGAAAATGCAAAAGCCTGCTTTTTCGGACAAAATACGGGGAATAGCAGAAACAGAAAAAAGCAATCCAGTTCAGTATTTCCACAGTTCTTAATGGACATAAACTGCTCTACCTTACAATTGTCCAGAACAAACTGTATTTACAGAATTTCAGTCTTTTAATTCAGATAAGTAGGTGTTCAATACAAATGCACAAGAAATGCTTCATCTTGAGTGGTGCAAAACAAACAGTATTTCCAGTATGTTCTGTGTCCACAATAAGCAGGTACTTCTAACCCTTCACAACAATTTCTGCAGCATGTAGTGTAATAGCTCACCCCCTTCTGGTTGCAGAGATATGCTCCCAACATCTCCTTACAGGGGAACACTTTTTATCTACCCTTGTTATACTCTGTAGACTCCACTTGTACCATAGCAGCCAAGGTATATTTCTCAGGCTTAGCAGTTTTGATATGTGTGTGTGTGTGTGTATATATATATATATATATATATATATATATATGTATATATATATATATATATATATATATAAAATCACACACACACACACACACACACACACACACACACACACACACACACACACACACACACACATACACAGCTCCCTATTATATGTACAAAGACTGCTTTTGTGTGCCAAAACACTGAAAAATAGAAATAGAATACTCCAAGATACCACAATTTCAGACAATCTACATTCCCCAAATTCAGACTTTAATTTCTGTTATCATTACTGAGTATTATAATTCTAGTCCATGAAATATCAACACACACACACATATATATATATATATATATATATATATATATATATATATATATATATATATACATATATGTACATGTGTGTGTGTGTGTGTGTATATATATATATATATATATATATATATATATATATATATAAAATGTGTGTGTGTATCTATATCTATACTCTATATTTATTTACATATATATATATATATATATATATATATATATATATATATACATATACATATATATGTATATACACACACACACACACACACACACACATATATATATATATATATATATATATATATATATATATATATATATACACACATACACATATACACATGAGTTTATCAGCAAACTGCAAACACTAATAAGCCAAACACAGACAAAGCAATCATTTTACAATGAACTGTAAAATGACTAAATAGGATAACCACACTACCATATTTCCCTTTCAACTATTCACTAACAGTATTAAAGTTGCACCTTTATATATTGGTTTAACAGGCCCTGAGATTCAGAAAGTTTACCAGGAGTGGTAAAACAGGGCTTACACACTGGCGGCTGCAATTTCTGAATCAGGGACAGCCTCACCACAGTGTTTCTGCACAAATCAGTTGTACTGAAATTAGCACTTTGTATCATCTGTATTTATGCTTCTGAAAATTATGCCCATAAACTGTTACTTATTTTTAACAGTTTGTTACAGTACCCTAACATCTGCAGCAGACGTTTCGATAGTTACACTTTGTATACTGCATATCTTTAAGTATATACTTGTCTTTCACAGACAGGGAAGATGCCTCTGGGAGCAATTGGGACATTATGACTTTCAGATGAGATTTATGAAATATATCACTAGCAAATTAAGTACATTCAAACCTAGAGAAATAAGAAAGACAAAGGACTTACGGAAAGGGTTTGTGCCTTGTCGTCTTCCTTGAGAGAGGTTACCAATATTGCTTCCTGCAAAAATCAATACAAAAGAAAGAAAAGTCACAGGCCAAGTAGAGCAGGTTTTGCCTTCTAATAAATAAGTCAGACTGTACTTCTTCAATGAGTTCCTCTTATTTCACACTGTTTGAATAACAAACATTCTAAAGCCATTTTGGTATACAGCAGATAAGGACTGTTTCCCTAAATTAAGTTACAGTGTCCTTATTTTTAATGGAAGCTCACATTACCTACATACCAGGTACCCCAGTTTTTCAGTGCTGTATATGACTACCTTCCATCTTGATACAAGTAGTGATGCTGAGTTTATTATCTCCTGAGATACAGGAGGTTCAAGTGTATTCTGATAACTGTGAATAAACTAGCTTTTCTAGTTTTTCTTCGATAAGTAGAACTGAAATGGGACAACAGGGGGAGGTGTTTTTGGGATTAGTCTGCTTTGGAACGATTTAATTACTTCAGTTTTCCAGATGTAAGACATGGTGCCTTTGGAGAAACACAGGTTGTAGATTCGGACGAGGGGGGAGTTAGAGGTGGTTCCCACAATGACAGTTGAATCATGGGTTGAGACTGTCAGAGCTTAGGGGACTGCCTGTTGAGATGTTATTTAATAAGGAAGTGACTTCTTTGGCCTTCATGTGTTTAAAGTTGAAAGAAAAGGCAAAACAAATGGAAGAAGGGAGGAAAGGTGTTTGGGGGAACTGGGATAGTATAGATAAGACATTTGGAACTCTTGTGTTGGAGGCATTATGTTGACCTTGTAACAAATAATTTTTATACCATGCCTTATATGTCATACGTCTGGCTACACCTGTATTTTTAGTTCTGCTGAAATTATCATCTCTTAGACTTCACTGTGTACTTTGACAGAGTATATTACTCTTTTGAAGGAAACATGCCAGTCCAAACTAGTACTGATTTTATCATCTCTTCAGCTTCACTGGGTGTAGCTTTTAACAAAAGTTTCCAAGCCCCCCCCCCAATCAGACTACATTTACTTCTATATTCACACCTATAGTGACAGTTGCACTGTTAGTATAAACAAGCTACATGCTTTCTGCTCATACAGCTGACCTTCTGCAGCCAGGATTGCCCATCCTGGGTCTTAATTGCTCATTTCTAGTCCAGAGATTGTTATTATTGACAAAACCCCTTGACAGGTGGGTCTCTGCACTCAAGGGTGGATTTATATTTTGGCTTTCAAGTTCTGATACTGGTGAGGCAGGACATGGGACAGATCTTCAGGAGGCTGGTCTCTCTGAAGTCTTACTGTGGTTATGGTGAGAAGCATAAAATAAAATAAATAGAATAAAAGGAGGAGACTTATACAAAAAAAGGCCAAATCTCAAGTAGAAAAACCATCCCTGATCAGCATTAGTAAGAAATTGAGGGCCCTCATCAAGTCAACTAAAGCTAATTTTGAAAAGAATGTTGCCAAGGATGCCAAGGATAACCATAAGGCCTTCTATGGCTACATCAAAAACCTAAATGGCAATGCTCAGGTCTGTTCTGAGCTAGTACAAAATGGAACAAAATACACTGGCCCTTCTGACATTGCCAACATCTTGGCTGACAGGTTCAGTGCAAATTTCTCCCCCCCCTCACCAACTACAGGACCTATTACCATTCCAGGGGATTGTGTAAGTCCAATTATTACTGATATGTTAGTTAACAAGGCTCTATCTAAAGCTAAAAACACTGCCTCCATGGGACCAGATGGTGTCCCAGGCTGTGTCATACACGAGCTCCAAAAGGAATTAACCCTGCATCTTAATACCCTGTTCAGTCTCAGCCTCTCCACAGGATATGTGCCCAGAGAATGGCGCATGGCAACGGTGGTCCCGCTACACAAGGGTGGGGCCACAACTGACCCTGGGAACTACTGACCAATAAGCCTGACCAGTCTGATCTGTAAGGCTATGGAGTGAATCATTATGGAACTCATAAATGGAGAGATTGGGAACTGCCAGTCGCTGGACCCCACACAGTTCGGCTTCGTCAAGGGCAGATCATGCCTCCTGAACTTGGTGGATTTCTTTGAAACAGTTACTCAGGCTATAGATAAGGGAAAGGAGGTACACACAGCTTACCTTGACCTTGCTAAAGCATTTGACACCATTCCCCATTCGGGTATTATTGATAAGCTCACCAGCCTGGGCATAAACCCTTACGTCACAAGATAGATCGCAAACTGGCTCTCAGACAGATCCATAAAGTAAGAGTAGCAGGATCTATGTCTGAATCCAGACCAGTAATGAGTGGTGTGCCTCAGGACTCTGTCCTGGGACCCCTCCTGTTTGGCATATTCTTCTCAGAAGTACAGGCAAGCATAGAAGGGCTGTGGCTGACTAAGTTTGCAGACGACTACAAACTGGGTGCTATAATAGAGTCTCCGGCTGACATGGAGATCCTCCAGAAGGGCCTAAATGAGACTGATGCATGGTGTCAAAGCCATAGTCTCAAGCTAAATGCAAAAAAATGTGTAGTAATCCCCTTTGGAAAAAGCAGAGTGCCCGCAAACTACAACATAGGAGGTAATCCCCTGAAATCTGAAGAAGAAATAGGGATCTAGGGACCCAAGTAGATAGCCAGCTTTCCTTTGATAACCATGTTGCCAAAGTGGTTAGAAAATCCTTCTATGTGACCCATCTGATCATGAAAGGGTTTGCATCAAGATCTAAGGATGTAATGGTGCCCCTCTACCCTTCCCTCATCAGACCCATTATCGAGTACAATGCACCAATTGGAATGTACCTGGCTAGACATCTCCAGCAGCTGGAGAGACCACAGAGGTACCTCAACAAGAGAATTACTGGCCTCAAACAGTTGCCTTATGCAGCACGATTGAAAAAGCTAAGACTGTTCTCTGTTGCATACCGCTTTCTCAGAGGCGATCTCTGTCTAACGTACAGAGCCATGTCCAACCCAGAATTGTTGAACATGCTCCATCTTAGCAAAACCAAATCTACTCAAGCTACATGCTCTAGGGATATAAACCTCAACACAACAATGAATAGAACATGCTGGAGGGATAGATTCCCTTCACAGAGACTTCCCTTACTATGGAACAGGGTCCCAATCTACATAAGACAGAGCCCCTCACTATCACTCTTCAAGAGGAACCTTGATGAGTGGATGGGTAACAGAAAGTTCACACCGGGGATTACACCAACAGCACTACTAGATAGGGGCCAAGGGTACTAGCTGCTAGTACAAGGGTCTAGGGAACTACTAAAGGGGCGGTGAATACCGCACAACGTGGCTGGGCTAATATATGCCTTCGGGCAGATAGCTCAGTACCAACCTATGAACCTATAATCTGGAAATGATGTACTGACATCCCTTGGCATTCGTGGGCATTCAGTGATGCAAAATCAACTAGTGCACACCTGCTGCAACTCACAGCTGACGTGACTTATACCACTGAAGTCACTGGCCTGTAGAATCGACATACGGAAGACTGCTGCATCATGTTTCACAGCTACTAACAGAGGATGCAAGTGCATAGTCTATTCCTGATCTTTTCTGTCACTGGCCTAGTCAGCCTACAAAACCTCATGCCGTTAACAAATCTTAGGTGCACACCTCAATTAGCAACACTTTTTTTGGAATGGCTATAATTTTTCTATTTAGAGTCCATAATGTCTGTAAAAGATGCTAGATTTGGCAAAAAAAAGAAAAGAATAAATAAACCAATTAGTCAGTCATAAGGGTTATGCATAGCCTTAACTTCTAAATACTGAAGATATAAACTATTAAACCAAATCATCTACCTAGCAACCTTGTCTTCTGACCAAAGGATAAAATAGCAGCAAGAAAAGGTACTCTGGATGAAGATGCAGATAGAAAAAAGAAAGCTAGAAGGCATAGGGATGGTTAAAATATGCTGGTTTTACTTATAGAAGATCTTCAATGTGGAACTTTGAGGGAACTTTGAGGAACATGAACTTTTTAAGACCCCAAATGAGGTACGTTCCTCGTAATGAGGTACACTTGAGAGGTATGCTAGAAGGATTTATACTGAAGTTAAAAAGCAGCTTTAGTCTATTCTTATTATGCCAGTGCACTTAATTTGGAGATCTGTGAACAGCTGCATTTGCATCAGAATAAAAGCTACTACACTTGGTTATATCTTAAAAATATTAAACATGGCCAGGATTCTAATTTTGGTTTCTGTTAATTTCAGCAATTGTGCATAATGATTCTTGGGACAACATTTCTGCTCAGTGGTATTTAAATAGCTCTCCTGAATTATTATTTCTGAATAATAATGTTCTGATTAAAGTAAAGGAGGTAAGGGAGTCTACGACGTGAAGAGTACTATCCACGTTCAGAGAAAAGAGAACATGGACTCCCCTTTTTGCCCTTCTCTAATATGTAGACATTTGTAGGTTCCAACTAAGATTCACAACCAACAGTCTTAAAATTAGATACATATTAGCCTTCTTATATGGCCAAAGCTCGCCCTTGATCAGAAACCTCAGAAATAAGATTGTCACCCAGAGATATGTAGCTGAAAGCCAGCACAGAGAATAAAGGACAGTTGGTCACATATCTTTCAACTGTCCAGATTTTTACACAATATCCAGAGTTTCACCTCATATTTTAATTCTGTTCTTTAACACGTGTCATTTTGGCAAATTATTGACAAATGAAGTCACTAAATAATGACAAACATTTGTGTTTCACACTTTACATCATTTAGAAAATGCGTCTTAATGCAAAACATATCAACTTTCTACATTCCTAAGGTAAAATATTTAAAATCTGTCCCTCATTTTGGCCCTGTGTCCACCCAATATTTTTGTTTTTGCCCATACTTCTTGCAATAAGAGATTGAAAGGTATGGCTGTCCCTAGGCTGGACAGTATTGGAAGCTTGGACAACAGCTATGATAGAATGTGCTAAAGCTGATATCTATAACAGAATGCCATCCACTCTGTGATATCTGTGATCCTTAACCGCTTTAACCTGCAGTATTAGAGATTGTGCATTACTGAAAATGGGACAAATCAGTGGTCTTCTTTTACTACACTTTTCCAAAGCACTACAGAGGTATTATTTTAGCCATGTTCATGTCTGTGTTTGAGAGCCAGTTTTGAAGTAAATGATGACTTATTGCTGCCAAAATCCAACAGTTGGGAGGATTTTTTTTCTTGAGTACACTTTCAGTCTTTATTTGTATGATTAACTTCATTTTTTCCATTTTCTGTATTCTCTTCAGTGCTTCTCACTTCACTGTGAATCAATGGTGCAAAATGGTGAGAAGAACTGAAGAGAATTAAAGAGAAGACAATTTGAGATACATAAGGTAGGCTCATGCATCCTACATCAGTATCTAGGCAGGCAGACATAAGACCTGCTAGGTTCCTTGCTGGAAGATGCCACTACTTGGGAGTAGTTTTAGCTGAGAAAACAGGACAATGAAGATGGGTAAATCCAGATATTGCTTATGACTTACCTTTACAGATCATCTGATATGAGTCATGTTAGCTATGAAAAGTATAGTTTAGAATCCTTACATTTAAGAGAAAAAAGTTATAAATTACATTTCTAGTGACTTCTTTAAAAAGTGTTACATTTCACTATTATAAGTTTATGTATTATAAAAGCATTTCATTAGTTCACCTATACCTGTGTTTTAGGCCCAAGACCATCAATAGGTTCATAAGTTCATAGGTGTATACTAGGTTAATGGTCCTGGGGCCTTTACAAGCCTAGCCCATAGAAGTGCCCTGGCATTGTGCCACCCGTTGTTAGTTCCCAGTGCCTCTATCAAGTACAGCCACTGAAGTGATCCCTGGGGTGAACTTTCTATTTCCCATCCACTCATCAAGACTTCTCTTGAAGAGAGGGCTAGTGAGGTGCTCTACTTGACATGTATGGGAAGTCTATTCCAGAGCATGGGCAGTCTCTGGGTTATGAACCTGTCCCTCCAGCATGTTCTCTTGACGGTGGTAATGAGGTTGAGGTCTTTGGAGCATGTGGTGCAGAGGGATTGGGATTTCTTTAGATGTAGCATTTCTAACAGAGCTGGGTCAGGCATGGCTTTGTAAGTTAAGCAGAGATCGCCTCTTAGTAGATGATATGAGACAGAGAATAGCAGGAGTTTTTTGAGTCTGTCCATGTAGGAAATGTGTTTAAGGCCTAGGATCCTCTTCATGAGGTACTTTTGTGGCCTCTCCAGCAGTTGCAGGTGTCTAATGAGGTACATGCCAAATGGGGCATTATACTCTATGACTGGTCTAATGAAGGAAGAGTAGAGAGAAATGATGACCTCTTTCTTCCTGGATGCAAAACCCTTGGTAATGAGATGTGCCACATGGAAGGACTTTCTGACCACAGTGGCAATGTGGTGGTCGAAGGAAAAGTTGCTGTCAACCTGTCTCCCCAGATCTCTTATAACACCTTAAGTGGGCTCCCATTGGTGTGGTAATAAGTGGAAACTGAGTTTTTCCCAAAGGGGATGATGACGCATTTTTTGGCATTAAGCTTAAGACCATGGTTTTGATACCAGTTATTCGTCTCAGTGAGGCCTTTCTGTAGGATGTCTGCATCACTTGGGGAGTTAATAATGGTTCCCAGTGAATTTGGTCAGCCAGAGTCCCTCCGTGTTGGCCTGAGCTTCTGAGAAGTAGATGCCAAACAGGAGGGGACCCAGGACCAATCCCTGTGGGACTTCACTCATGACTGGTCAGCAGTCTGACTTGGACTCCACTACTTTCACACTGTGTATTCTATTATGAGACAATTTGCAGCCCACCTAATGATATAAGGGTTGATGCCTAGTTTGGTGAGTTTATCAATAATTCCTGAGTGAAGAATGGTATCAAAGGCCTTGGCCAGATCGAGGTAGGCTGTATGAACTGCCTTACCTTCATCTACCGCTCTGGTGACTGACTCAAAGAAGTCAACCAGGTTGAGCAGGCATGATCTACCTTTCACAAAACCAAACTGCATGGGATCTAGAATTTGGAGATCCCCTATATCCTTGTTAATTAGTTCCATGGTGATGCGTTCCATAGCCTTACATATCAAACTCATCAGGCTAATGGGGCAATAATTTCCAGAGTATGTAGCTACTCCTCCTTTACGGAGAGGGATGACTGTAGCAGTGCGCCATTCGGTAGGGACAAAGCCTGAGGTGAGGCTGTGAGTGAGCAGAGCACACAGATGTGGTGCCAGTTCACTTTGTAATTCATGTAGAACACAGCCAGGGATCTTGTCAGTTCTCATGGAAGCTGTATTCTTGGCCTTAGACAATGCAGCTTTAATCAGTGCTGCAGTACTGCTGGGTGCCTGGCAATCTTTTGGTATTGAGATTGGTCCTTTAGGGGGGAGAGAGGGGTAAAGTTGGCACTGAATCTGTCGGCTAGTATGTTGGGAATATCTGTTGGCTCAGTATAGGAGGTACCATGGTTCAGTAACTCAGAGCAAATCTGGGTATTGCCATGGAGATTCTTGATGTAACTAAAGAAGGCTTTGTGGTTGTTTTTAGTGTCAGTTGCAATTCTGCCTTCATAGCTAGCTTTGGAAGTTTTGATGTGGGATCTCAACTTTTTGTTGAGGCTAATAAGGGAATGTTTCCAGTCTTGGGACTTCACCTTTTTCTGCATCAGTTTCTTCCTTCTGTTGTAGAGTTTATTAATGGCAGGGGACCACCACACTGGCTTCCTTTTTTTTGGAGGAGAGCATCTTGGTTCTGTTGGGTATTGCTAGTTCCATGCATTTATGTACGTGTTTGTACAGTGCATTGGTGTATGATTTGGCAGTCATGCATCTATTTTCCATTGGCATGGGTGCCGTGAAGTTAGCCACTTTTGTTTTTAGGAGTCCAAAGTCAGCTTTGGAGAAGTTTTTCATGGTGGATACCTTTGCGGGGGTGTGGGTGAGATGTGGATTACCATGGTGATTAGTTTGTGGTCAGATCTAACCAGGGAGGACCTGACTATTGGTGTAAAGCAATGGTTGCCCATTTTAGTTATAACCAAGTCAAGGATGTTGCTTCCTCTAGTGGGGTAAGAATGAGTTGGTCCAGGGCATTGGAATCGATGAATTCCAGGAAGCGTTGGGCCAGTGCATTGGTGCATGAGTAGTTTTCCCAGTTGATGGAGGGGTAGTTGAAGTCTCCTAGTATGAGAGTGTTTGGTTGGACCTTGATAGATTCCAGGGTGCTTAGAAATGTGGAGTGAAAGTCTAGGGACATGGTTGGGGACCTGTAGCAGGCTATGACCTGGATCTCAGTCTTACCCACTGTTAGTTGTACCTGAAGTATCTCAGATGCATTATGCTGGGCTACTAGTCTGGAGATGTGCACATCCTTTATGAATATGGAGACACCACTGCCTTTGGAGCTTCAGTCCATGTTTCGGGGCCGAAAGGTGTGGCACACACAAATAAACACAGAACTCTCAAACTGCTTATGTATTTTGTTGCTCCAACTCATGTTGAACATTTCCAAATTTGACGTCAGCTAGGAGGTAGTTTTATAAGCTTACAACAGCCTGTGTTATAAATCTACTTCTCTTACTCATACTATTAAGGTGTACAGGAAAGTTAATATCAGCTGTCCAGACAAACCTTGTGAGAGAGTGAGTTTTTAAACCTATTACAGCATATAGTACCAGGTAATGTAAATGACAACTAAGGTTTGCCTTTCATTAAGCTACATGCAATACTAAACAGGTCAGGTTCAACAAAATCCAAATGTCATACATTAGCATTTTCCATGTGAAGTGGTTCTAAAGGCTTAATGTCTGCTTTACTACAGGCACAAATGGAGGCGTTATACTGCAGGATGGGCCAAATTCGTTTGATATAAGTTAAACAAAACCTACTTGTTTTTAGTTGAAAAAATTCTGTACAGTATGTTCACCTTCCATAGCAATCTAGCATGAGAGGCATGTTTATGAAATACCAGTCTATTCCTGACAATAATCCCTAAGTTGTTCATAGGTATATCCATAGACAAGGGAAGACTATTCAAGCAGATCAGTTTGATGACTGAATTGCATTCAAAGTACATAATATAGCAGTTACTAAAAGTAAACAGAAGACTTCACTGCCCTAATCATTCATTTACATTACTAATATAAATATTGATCTAAACAAATTGCCAGAGCTATTTCCTGGGATACCAAACTTATAATTGTCTGCATATTTGAACAGGAAACACATGAATGTGAATAAGAAGGCTGAGAACACAAAATTAAACAATACTGGTCTACCCACAGAAACTTGGGGGGGGGGCATCGAAATATACAACAGTCTCTATAGGAATGAGAAGTGTACTAATTAGTTCTCTGACAGAGCAGCTGATATATGGAACATACATTAAAGTGAGCACTAGTTTAGATATTTTTAAGAACAGCCTGAACACGTATTAAGGGAGCAACTGTTTTGGTATATTGACAAGCTTGAAGGGCATTTATGCCCGTGCTTGAAATATTTGTATGTGTGTACTATGGTATATTCCTTGGACTTGCACAAATTGTTTCCTGAGAGTTTGCCACTTTTGATTCTAATGATCATGCATTAGTTAACACCACAAGTAATAAGATCGGACAATATTACAACATAAGACTTTCCAACAAATCTAAATAAATTACAACAAACAGCAGTTTGTTGACCATTGTCAGGTCTATTAGGCCTTAGGAAACCATAAGGCTAGTCAAAGTTAATCTTCCTGCAAAGAACTCTTCCTGGTAAATATTTAACTTAAATGAGTAAATATTAATTCCTTTAACAGCACCATGTAACCAATATTCAAAATATCTCCCCAGTACAGATGTCAAACGCATGAGGCAATAACTTTGAACTTTCTCTTGTTCCTCTTTTTCTTATACAAAGGAGCTTCTTAAGATTGTCTTCATTCCCCAGTTCTTTACCACTTTGAAACAAGTTATTAAACAGCAGAACTAGGGAGTCCAGAAGACAGTCCTTTAATTTATTAATCAAATAACCTGTTAGGCCATCTTGCCCCATACTGCAAGTTGGCATAACCCAATTGGATATATTATCTAAGCTTCTCCGTTGTGAAAGAGAATACTTCACATCAAATCATGCTTCAAGATGTGGAGGGTTAAATGTAGCTACAGTTAAACTCTGCACATAACTAATTAACTTTCACAACTTGGCAGGTCATCCTTTGGCAACCTCCTTACAGTAAATACATGATGTTTCAACTTTTACCATTTGAGTGCCTGCACCTCAGCTTAATTCTCTGCCAAAAGCTTCCCACAATCCACACAAATTAGCTGTCTCATAAATGCTGATTAAAAGGGACTGAGGAGTTAAAGCCACATCAAGAAGAGAAATATGGTGGCAGCAAAGAGAATCATGACTGTTGGCATCCTTGAAACAATCTTGCTTTGCTTCTTCTCATGTTTTTATAACTTAAAAGAAAGTGAAGGACCCCTAACCAACATACGACAGTGAGATGATGTTGACTTTTTTTGCTGTGGTTGTGAAAAAGACCAATGGTTTTAAAGCCTGCTGGCAGACAAGACTCATTACTACTTATTAGCCTAAGCAATTCATGTGAAATGAATGTGGACTTTTGCCTGTGATCTGTCAATTGAAACTGTACTCTTCTTAAGACAAACAAAACAAAGCAAAAACAAGTCAAACTGATTATTTTTTACAAAGGCTAGAAAAATTAAAAAAAAATCTGAGTAGTATGACAATAGAAAAGAGCTACAATGGGGATGATAGGCAATTTCCCTTTTGAAAAATGTCCACTTTGGTTTAACACATATAGAAGGACAGTTTCACAAAAACTGCTATAAAAATGTTGATATGTATTAATGCAATGCAAGTGCCAGTCATATAGGTTGTGCCTGCTGCAACATCCTACTCAGATTAACCAGAGCTATAGCTAATCATCAACTCACATCCGTGGAATCTATATCCGCCAAAAGCAAATGGTTGACAATACACATTGTTGGATGCAACAAGAACAATAAAAGGATTGGTGATGTCTCTTTAACCCTTCCCTTCTACTGAAGAACAGCTAAGGCAATGCCTTGTCCAGTGTCTCGGAGCAGAAATGCCTTGGAATAATACTTGACCCATCACTCTCCTTCACTACTGACTCAAACAAAATCATCAATAAAGTTTTGGCACAACATAATGTGTAGAACCATATGCTTTCTTTCAATGATTGCCCATACTGCCATTGCTAGAAATGTTCTACTTCCAAAACTTTAATTTGGTTTGCCTTTCCTGGTTCTGCTCAGATGTTATGAATCACACAAAACTTAACCTTAAGAATCAATCTTCTTGCAAAACTCTTGTGCACCATTGCACTCTACTTAATGACGATAGGTGTCAGTCAGTAACATATATGTCGACCTTTCTTCTTGCCACTCAATCATTTTCAAAATCTTAAACTTGGGCTTCCACTCCCCTGAAAACACAACAGATATTTGGACACCAAAATTACACCCAGAGAAGCTCCCACAATGACAACCTTCCCCTCACCTGTCTATGCTTTAAAACTGCTATTAAGGAGCAACATTCTTCAGAAGACGTTCTGCCATTTGAAACTAAGAACCGCCTTCCCCAGAAATAAAAAGCAGTATACAACTAATGCCTCTTAAACATGCTGTCAACCATCTTCTTAAAGTGGCCAAGTGCACCCGCAACAGTGATAGTGGTTAACACCAGGTAACTATTCAATCTATCAGTACTGGTGTTATTAATGTCTTTGACCTGACCCTCAGGTATTGCTCTAAATATTATCTGATGTTTTCTATTGCATTTATGTACTTAACCCTTGCTTATAACTCATGTTTTAGCCACAGAATTTGTACTTGTTGATAACCCCTGCACATTGCCAGTGTAACAGTACTTACACTTTGTATGCTATAAATTGCATTTTCCTAATTATGTATTTTTTCTATTTTTATTCTGTATTTTCCATCACATGTGTAACTGAGGCCAAGCCATGGCTAAAGAGGGTTAAAGGGACAGCCCACCTACCTGGTGAGCAAATAGTACATAAGTAAGTAAGTGAGTAAATAATAAAATAAAGGATATTTATGTGAGTTCCAGTACAGCAAAACAAATTTGTTGAAAGCTACTTTCATCTAACCTTAAAGAAAGCAGTTTTGTGGGGGAGAGGCTAGTGGCGAGATATCGATCTAGTAATACATATATATATATATATATATATATATATATATATATATATATATATATATAAAAGTTGCACAACAGTGGGAAAGATGACAGCTAAGAGTTGCTTTCAGAGTAATTTCTTTGCAGTGTCAGAACATACAGAACTCTTAAACATCTGTCACATTCCCCTCCCCAAAAAAGTAATCTCTCCTGCATGCATTTTATTTATTTATTCCTTGTTGTCTGTGTTAGTTCCACTAGGCTAGTGGTATTTATACCACTAGGGGAAATTTGGCCTGGGCATCAGGGAACTTCTCATAGAATCGCTTTTGATCCCTACTTGTGAAAGTACTAGCTGCAAGTACCTGTACACAACCTGTTCCTAGTGTAGTGGCAGCTGGGAGGCCTGTGTGAGAGATAGAGGATTCAATGAAGGGAGCAGAGGCAAATGCCAGCTCAAGGAAAAAGGTTACAGAAGCCATAGAAGATCAAGAATTAATATTTCAGCAGCAGCTGTTTGGGAAAATGGATAAGTCAAGCAGAGATGAGTGTATAACAACCCTCCAATCAGGAGGTTTGCGGGATGATTTACTGAAATAATTAATCAAAGTAAGTGAAAGAATGAAGTGTTGTAATTGGATATTTCAGACAAAATACAGGAGGAGGAAGACACAGACATTAGGCTACAAGAAGCCAGTGTACAAATGAAGACAACATACATGGAAAAAATGGCAACTACAAAAGGTGGGCAGAAGTAAAAGAAAAAAGGGAAAGTTTGTGGTATGGATATAAAGTCAAAACAGCCAGGAATTAAACAGATATGAGGTATGGGGCAATCTAATATCCAAGTCTAAACACAAAGGTAAAAGCTTTTATTTTGATTAACAATGAGACATTCTGTGAAATTTATTTTGAAACTGTACAAGGTATGGAAACATTTTTATGTGAGTGTGAAAAAAAGACAGAATAACAGTCCATGGAATGAATATGTAATTAAAGCATTGTTTCAAGAGACTAAAAAGAAAATACATGTGCAGTTTCAAACAGAGGTTGACAGAGATTCTTTAAAAGAACATTTAAAAAATGTTTGCAACGAAGTAATAGACATTTCAAAAGTTCATGACAATAAGGGGTTATGGACTGGGGGATGGGATTCTCATCTTAAAATGGAAATGGAAAAATCATACACATTCCAAGTATTATAAATGTTGATGGCAACAAAGGTGTTGTAAAATATTGGGGCAACCAAAAACATGTTTTTTTTGTGGGAAAGAATGACATTTAATTAGTAACTGTAACAAAAAGAAATGTTGCATATGTGGTACAGCAGGGCATAAAGCAAAGAAATGTGAACTTGAATGTTATAAATATAAAAAAAAACAGACATTTATGGATGAGTTGTAAAGAAAAAGAGAATAAACAAATTATTGTAAATCAGGGTAATGGCAAAGACCAAAGTGGAAATGAAGAGGAGAAGAAATTTTCGAAAACAAATGAGACAGTAAAAAAAATGATGATGGACAGGAATTAATAGATATACTTGGAAGCTGGTGGCAAAGAAGATATAAGTTGGAAAGTAGTAAGAGGAAAAATGTATTGGTAAAAAGAGTAAAAGAAAAAAAATGTAAAGGCTTTAATATAAAAGAAAAGAAGAAAGGGAATGGGTAACAGATGTGAAGTTAAAGAAAGCAATACCGGAGTAAGATGTTAAAGAACAGAGGAAGGACACTTACTGTTAACAGTGTGAAGAATATAACAAGAAGGATAGCAATTTTAGAATGGTGCAACAAATGTGATGCTGACATTATTATCTCAGAATATATAAGATTTCTGATTTACAGAGAAAGACTGCAAACACAAAAAATGTGGGGTGGGGAAATAATACAGAACATGTTGAATGCATGGGGAATGAAAAGTGTTCAGGAATAACAATATTCTGCAGAAGATTGGTAACAATTTTAGATGTTACATTATTACCAATTTGAAGATTAACAATTGTAGATTTAAGACGGTAAGAAAAAGTTTATAGAAACATAGCTATTTGTACTTATGTGATGTCTAAAGAAAGAGAGAATTTATTTCCAAAAATGTTAAGATTACATTGTTGTAAACATGCATATTATAATTACAGTGGATTTTAACTGTGATTTGAGGGGGGATAAAAAGAAAAGAGTAAAAGATATAAAACATTATTGAAGTAATGAAATGTAGAAAATTAGTCATATAGAATAGAAAACATTGGACATATAAAAGGGGTGCTATAACAACTGAAACTGCTTACTTTACAGTTTCAGAAGTTGTGAGTATAATGAAAAAATAAACTTTTATAACAAGCTTTTCAGACCATTTGTCACTATGGATGGAAACATATCATAACAAAGAACATATAAGAATAGGAAAAGGCGTAAAAAATAAATAAAAAGGAATGGAATGAAAAAGAAAAGGAAGTAATTATTCAGTTATGGAAAGATTATATTATTATGGAAGTCTTGGTCTGAATGGTGGATCACCATTAAAAGAAAATACAAACATAAGACAAGGATGTCCTATCAGCAGTATTTTATTTGCTTTAGTTATAGGTTCATAGGTTCATAGGTTCATACTAGGCTATCTGCCCTAGGGCATTTATAAGCCTAGCCAGAGTGTGTGTGGCTTTCACCACCCCTTAAGAGGAGAATACTATACCCATTAGTTTGCTGTGACTCTGTCCAGCAGTGACACAGAGATGATTCCCGATCTCCCATCCAGATTTCTCTTGAACAGAGTCAGTGAGGGGCTCTGCCTCACATGGACTGGGATTCTGTTCCATAGTGTAGGGAGTCTCTGGGTGATGAATCTGTCCCTCCAGCATGTCCTATTTATATCCGTGTTGAGGTTTAAGTCTCTTGCTCTCGTGGCTCTGGTGGATTTGGATTTTTTGAGGTGGAGCATGTCCATTAATTCCGGTTGGACATGGCCTTGTATGTCAGGCACAGATCACCTCTGAGCAGACAGTATGCGACTGAATAGAGCTGGAGTTTCTTCAGTCGGGCATCGTATGACATATGTTTGACCCCTTTATCCTTTTGGTGAGGAACTTTTGGGGTCTTTCCAACTGCTGCAGGTGTCGGGTAAGGTACATTCGGGCGTTGTACTCAATCATTGGTGTGATAAGTGAAGAGTACAGGGGTACAATGACCTCTCCTGATCTGGATGTGAATCCCTTCATGATCAGGTGGGCAATGTAGAAGGTCTTCATAACCACTTTGGCAATGTGAGTGTCAAAAGAGAGGTTACTGTCAACTTGGGACCCCAGGTCCCTGATAACTTCTTCCGTGTTTAATGGATTCCCACCTATGTGGTAATTAGGGGTTACCTTGTTTTTCCCAAAGGGTATGACTATACATTTTTTGGCATTTAGCTTAAGGCCATGGCTCTGGCACCAGTTATCCATTTCTATGAGACCTCTCTGGAGGATGTCTGTGTCTGATGGAGTGTCAATTATGGTGCCCAGTTTGCAGTCATCTGCAAATTTTGTCAGCCACAATCCCCCTATGTTTGCCTACACTTCAGAAAAATAAATGCCGAACAAGAGGGGCCCAGAACTGAGCCCTGTGGGACACTTAGAGTCTGACATGGCACCAGCAACTCTAACCCTGTGTGTTCTGTCCTTGAGCCAGTTTGCAACCCATCTTGTGACATATGGGTTTACATCTAAGCTGGTGAGCTTTTCTATGATGCCCTTGCTAGGTCAAGGTAGGCTGTGTGAACTGCCTTACTCTCATCAATGGCCTTAGTGACTGTTTTGAAAAGTCGACCAAGTTCAAGAGGCAGGATCTGCCCTTGACAAAGCCAAATTGTGTAGGATCCAGTGTCTGTAGGTCCCCAATGTCTTTATTTATGAGTTCCATTATGATCCTCTCCATAGCTTTGCAGACAAGGCTGGCGGTAATTTTGTGGAGTGGGACCACAGTTGCCATACACCATTCTTTGTAGTAAGGCTAAGATTAAACAGCAGCCTTATGTGTAGGTTTAGTTCCTCATTGAGTTCGTAGCACACAGCCGGGGACACCGCCCAGTCCCATTGATGCTGTGTTTTTGCTTTAGAGAGCAGCTCTCACCTGGGCATCTGAGATGTTTGGGAGGCTAGACTCTGGTGGGATAGATATTTCTCCTTTTGGGGAGGAGGAATTTGCACTGAACCTGTCTGCCAGTATGTTGGCAATGTCTGTGGGTTCAGTGATTTTTTTTATCATTTTGGACTAATTCTGAGCATATCCGGGAGTTTCCACCCAGGTTTCTAACATAGCTAAAGAAGGCCTTATGATTGTCTTTTGTGTCATTAGCGATTTTTCTCTCAAAGTTGGCCTTGGATGATTTTATGAGTGATTTTGCTAGTATTGATCAGAGATGCCTTCCCTTTTAGGGATTTTGCTCTGTCATGTAGTAGCTTTCTCCTCTTGTTGTAGAGTTTGTTTATGGCTGGGGTCCACCAGACCAGGCTCATGCCTTTGGTGGAAAGGGTCTTGATTTTATTAGGGATTGCTTGATTCATACATTCCTGGAGGTGCTCGTAGAAGGCATTTGTAAGGTTTTCAGCAGTGTGGGTTGTGGTTTCCACTGGCTCGAGGGCCTTGAAGGATACCACTCCAGTCTTAAGAAGTGTGAAGTTTGCTTTTGAGAAGTTCTTCACTGTGGTCTTTGCTGGGGTGGGATGTGGATCTCCAATGAGATTAATTTATGGTCTGATCTCACCAATGAGGGATATACTTCAGGTGTGGAGCATTTTGTCCCCATGTTTGTGATGACCAGGTCTAGTATATTTTCTCCTCTTGTGGGAATGGTGACTAGTTGTTCCATAGCATTTGAGTTTATGAACTCCAGGAACCTTTGGGCTAGGGTGTTGGGGCTTGAGTAATGTTCCCAGTCTATGTTTGGGTAGTTGAAGTCACCCAATATGATGGTGTTTGGAGACATTCATACTCAGTGTCTTCAGGAAGGCTGTGTGGGTTTCCTAAGTTTGAGAAGGTGGTCTGTAGCATGCTACAAACTGTAGTTTACCTATGGTTAATTGCACCTGGATGGTCTCCGATGCTTCGTTGCCACTAACCTGGATGTGTGGGTATCCTTTATGAATATAGATACTCCCTCCTTTTGTGGTTCGGTCCTTTGGGGCCAGAACACATGATATGAGGTATAACCTGATAGTGCTGGGGTGCTCTCAGGTGCCTTGCAGCAGGTTTCAGGCACAGGACAGACATCGATGTTGTCCATACTGAGGAGGGCTTGCATCTTGAGTTTTGTTTTCTAGGGCGGTAGGTTTATCATTTGAGCCTTGCCTAAAAAAGGCATTATGGGGGTGGCAAGAGCCTTTGCCAATATCCGAAAGCTCAGGGGTGACAGGTGCAAGGCTTGTCAAGCATGTCATCCCAGGCAGACAGACATTGGATCCCCTTAGAATGAAATACAACAGTCATGGAAATTAACCCAAAAATAAAGACTGCAACATTTATAGTTCATACAGATGCTGAAATTCCAGTTATGATGTCATAAGCAGATGATATTATTACAACTGCTAAAAACAGAGGATGGATAAGATAAATTACAATTTATTTGGTTTACTGTTTAAAGGAAATATGCATGACTTCAAATAAAGAAAAATGCAAAAAAATGGGGGATACAATAAAAATAGGACATTTCTAATTCTCCATGAAAGAAATACCTGTTTTAGGGATACATTTTGATAAAG
This sequence comes from Protopterus annectens, assembly GCF_019279795.1. Lineage (NCBI taxonomy): Eukaryota > Metazoa > Chordata > Ceratodontiformes > Protopteridae > Protopterus > Protopterus annectens. The sequence continues at coordinate 274,627,030 of NC_056737.1, forward strand.
AAAGTAATAGAAAGGGATTAAATATTATATTAAAGGAAGTGAAAGACATTCGTGCTTTATGGAAAATGTAGAGATTAGTTTATAAGAAAAAAATAAATTTGATTAACTCAGTATGAATAGGTAAGATAACATATTTTCAGTGCTGCTAAGACTCCTAGAATGTATGAGAAGTTTTTGTTAGAAATAATCATCTTCTTTATATGGGGATCTAGATTAAATCCTGTTAACAGAAGTTTATTGTACATAAACAGAGGAAGAGGATTAGGATTGCTTAATCCAATAGTATATGCTGCATCATTAAACATATATAACATTTTGAAACAGTTAAATGAAAAATAAATGTGAATTTAATAAGACAAGTTTTTAAATGTAAGTATAATGAATTCTGGAAAACAATAACAAATAAAGAGTAAAAAAAAGTTCTAACGAAGAAACAGAGAATTAGCAAAAAATAAACGTGGAAAATAAAGATTGATGAAGTGGAAGAAAACAGAAATTTATGGTACAAAATAGTGTGAAAAAATATTATTGCATTAATCCATGGGAGAATATTTCAGAAGACAAGATCAATGCGATTAAAGGAATAAATAAATGGTGCAGTCTTTATGTTGAATGTCAACATTTTTTATGGAGATTGGGAATAAAGAAGTTGCTGGTAAAAGCAAGTATGCCTTACAAAAAGAAAAGTGAAAGAATATTTTTGTATTATGGTGAAGACGAAACAACAGAACATGTTTTTGAAATGTGAGAGTTAAATATTATGGAATAAATTATGCACATATTTGTTTTGGAGATTTTCAGAATAATAGTAAAAAATATATGATGGAATATGGTTATTATGAGAATATAGTTAAAAAAAATTAGATATGGATAAAAAGTGTTTTATGCGGCCTGGGTATTATGGAATGAAAGGATTAATGAAACTATGTTTAATAGAAACTGGATATTACTGTTAAAATTAAAAAAAAATACATTATGGTTATGGAAAAAGGAGTGGAGGTCGAAGAAAGAAACATGTACGTTTGACTATTAGCTTGAGGTATAGAAATATGAAAGTGAAAACTATTTTAAACAATTGTATAAATATGTAAATAAATAAACGACTCCTACACTTTTCAATAGGTACAATGGGATCTTTTATACCCACTGAGCTAACACCAACTCAAGCAGAAGGAGCCTTGGTTTAACATCTCATCTGAAGGGCAATATACTCAGGAGTGCAGCTTTATACTGCACCACATTCTCAGTAATTGATCTACATGGTGTAGGAATAGAACCCACAGCCTTTTGCACTAAAGGTGAGTATGCTACTTGTTGCACCAGTGACACAGCTACAATTTTCTCACCCCTGCATGTCTAAACATACTAATTCTGAGATTATGGAATCTTGAGGGAAAGGAGAAACTTTTGTTACTCACACAATTCCAGGATCTCACCAAGTCAATAGGCAGCTTTTCACAAAATGTGGCTGCCAATGAGAACTGGTAAAGGAGTCTTATTTCATGAAAACACTATGGAATAAACTGCAAAACTTCATTCCAAGGTCTGTTTGTCCTGCAGCAATAAACACTGACCACATACCCAGTTCCCTCTGTTCTGTGTATCACTAGCAATGTCTGCCAACTCAGACATGTGGGACCAGTGTCCGACTCTGAATCTCATACTCAACTCATCTTACAGTGACTACTTCTACTACTGTTAGAGCAATTAGAATGACATAATGAAAATGTGCCCAAACTGTGGTAAAACAGATATAGAGATACAAAAGACAAACCAGACAACCATGGCAACTCATTAAATTTACCAATTCACTTTTTAAGGTGGAACCCTTGCAAAAAAGTATTTTTACACACCCTCAAGCAAGCAGACATGAGTGACAGAGTGCAACAATCAGGTATTTAAACAAACCCATTTTCTATTTATTTAATAGAGGAAGTACTCTGTCAGCAGGGACCATTTGTAAGTATAACTCAGATCTGTAGCACTTCTGAAGCACATGAACACTAAATCCTCATCCTAGGTCATGCCTGAAAGATAGGAGGTCCAGACTTTATAAATCATTTAATGATGTCACAGAGTAAAGCAAGGCTCCCAACAGCTTTCTGCAAAGGACATAGTCTTCAGACTTCAGCAAATACCCGTCTCACTGTTTGTGCTTGGAAATAAACAGATGCAACATAATTAGAGGTAAACACAGTTTATTACACAGAGGTATTTACCTTTAAAACAGTATGGAAACATTGCTATGAAAGGGAGTAGAAGGGAAGAGAAAGAGGAAAAGAATTTGGGGCTAGGTTTAGGACCAGCAGCTGTTAGTTATCCCAGATTATTCAACCCAATGTGATACTTTCCTATCACTAAGAATGCATAACTCTCCTGCCTTTTAGACTGCAGGATGATACAGATCCCATAAGCTGTGCTAATATACATGTTCATTTTTTTATTTCTCTGTGAAATTGCTCTATTTTTGTTATTAGGTAATGTTGTATCAAGCGAACTGACTTGTTCTGACATTTTTTGCATCAGTTACTGCTTTGACATTCCATTTCATACTTGAAAACAGGCAACTGTTTTCTAATCCATCTACCTGAACATTAAAAATAAGATCATGAGACAACATACAGAAAGAAACTTACAACATGTACAAAAATAAATAAAAATAAAAAAAACTGAAGACAATGTATGTGTAGCATGGAACAAGGAAGTGTCAATACATAAGCAAAAACAACAAAGGTAAACTTGCTGGCATAGTCTACATAAAGCCTTTCACAAAGTAGACACAGTAAGCCCTAAAGTTACACAACAACCAAATGCTTAGTCCAGGAGAACACACTCTTTTCACTGGTATACTACAGAGGTGTAGCTAGGTATCATGGCTCCAGGTGCTGAACCCCTTCCTAGCACTCCCTGTCAACATTAAGAAAATAAAATAAATACTCAAAAAAAGAGTTCATTAAACTGCATCAAACTAATTGCCAAAATTTATGCCATTGCTAAATGTTTCATTTATGACAGCAAATGTAATATTATTCACTGAAGACTGATCAGCATTCGCCAGTTCTGCCCCCTAACACTTTTCTCTTAGGGCAGCTGCCGCCTTTGCCCTACACTAGCAACATCACTGGTAAAAAAATACTTTAACTTGGATTTCAAAGACTTTAAGGAGCTTTAATTTGTAGGTGGGGTGATTTAGGAGTAGTGGGACTTGCTAGTGTACAGCTTAGTTACCAAAGTTGGGATGGCCCTCTCTCCCAAGTAACTTAACTTTGCTCTGAATTTCATTATTTATCAGCCAGCTGACAATACAACAATTATATAACTAGAAGTAACAATACCTCCTTCCTTGTTCACTCCTAGGCATCCTTTCAGTTCTGACAGAGAGATGGCCTTGTCTTTGTTAACATCACAGTAATCGCTAAATTTACGGGCACATTTCTTTGGCTTTGCTTTCTTCTTCACATAACGTTTAAAGGGCTTCATCTCCTTCTTACTGATGTCACCACTGCCATTGTGGTCTAGCTGGTTGAAGTACCAGTGCACTACCCGTTCTTCTAACGTGTGGCTTGGATCTGGTTCAGGAATCCTGCACAGAGATAAACAAACATAAGTGATATATTTCTCAGGTATGCTCTCCACCCTAGCTCAGAAATAGTGCTAAATAAGTGGAAATTATTATAATATTCAATATTTACAAGTAGAAGTGTCCTTTTATTCGTTTTGCTTTTATTTTATTTATGTTTTTACTTCTTGTAGTCTAATTGGAATGAAGCCCCTTTTCAGTAGTGGGCCTGAGAAGAAAAGCTCCAACAAATGATATAGTGCGCAATACAAATTACAAAACAAAATAAAAAAAACAAAACAAAACATTCAACAGAAAACAAACAGGATAAACTGTGTACATTAGGAACAGCTGTAGTAAGTGTACCCTGACCACTTACAAAAGAAAAACAATATCAACTATAACGACAAAATGACTGCCATACAATACAATAAAAAAGTGAATCATAGTAAAGCATTCTGTTTATGGATACAAACAGCAGTGATTATACAGAATAATGTACAGCCAGGGTACCCCGGTATGCTGAAACATGATGGTATTCTGCAACTAGAAGTTTGAAACACAAACTAACCAATGTAGAGAAGAACTGTTTGCAAGCCTGGTGAAAGACTGCCTGGTTTTGAGGCAGCACAACTGCATGTAAGGTGATAAGACATCAAGTAATGCTGTAGAGGTATTAATTTACAGAAAAAATATATACATGTACATACATGTGTACAAGCTGGGGACTGTAGCAAGAGTAAGTACTACAAAAAGAAAACAGCAGAAAGTAGGTTACTGTAAAGGAAGGATGCAGTGGCTAGGATGGGGTGAAAGGGGCTTAGGCTTAAAATGGCCTACAAGGGCAGCTAGCTTGCACTTACCTATGAATCTATGCATCTGTAATATGAAGTCTCCATAACAGTTATGAGTTTATGATTGCTATGTGAGAGGAGTGCAGTAATCTGGTTGGATGGTTCAGTTAAGTAGTTCAGAAAGTGAAATATTTTGTGGTGGGGAAGATGCATCTGTGTGTATTATAAAGAAGGTTACAAAGTGACTTGGTAATAAATGAAAGTCAATCCTGAAGAAATGCACACAGCTGCATTTTCTCTCCAAATCCTGGCATGAATCTTATAACAGTGTGTTTAAGCTTAGCCAAATTGCTGTGATTGTATTAGGTAGCTGATACTGTAGACTATACACTGTATCTGTGAAACCCCACTCATGCTAAAATCTTCTAAAATCTCGACTTCCGTGATGCGAACATTGCCAGATATGACACCATTATATGTCTTCCTTTTCTCAGAAGCGCACTTATACTTGTGTTTATAAATTTGATTATTTGAGAGTGGTACGTTTAATAATCTATGCATATAAAACATTCTCTGCCTACTCAGCTTCCTGGTCTTCCTGTAGCTGTCGGCCAGCATCATTTCCTTTGCATTGTTGTTACAGTATGAATGACATACTGTGAGCCGCACTGCTTGGTCTATCTGAATCAGCATTCTTGACAAGAGCATCTCTCGTTCTTTCTTTGCAGTTTACTATTTCCCAATTTGACTCATGCATTCTCTAAAACCGTGACAGCAAAGCATTATTTTGTCAGTTTTGAAAATCAAGCACTGTATACAACCTATTAAAAGACAATTTCCCATTGTGGCTTCTTTCAGTAACTACATCTCTAAGCAGTGTATAACATCAAATCTATACTAAAAAAAATATCGAGGTTGACATTAGACATTGGAGTTCTGTTAAGTAATCTTGAATATGCTGTTCCAGTAATAGCTTCATCCTCTATGGCTCATATAAGGATACTGCAGAGTGCACAAAACAGAACTTGAATATGTAGAGCAAATTCCCCAAGTAGAGTAACCACTGCCTATACCTGGAGACAGCAAAATGTCTGGCATAGTATCTACAGATACAAGCTATAAACTATTGTATTTAAGTGACTACTCTTTCTTGGCTGAGGAGTACAGCTTTAAGGTCACCATTAAAACTGTCCACTCTTCTAGAATACTCTATTTGTCACCTGATAAACCTCTTACAGTGACCTACAGCTCAGAGTTATTTTCAGTAGCAACTCCTACTATTTCAAGCTCATTTTAGTAGTCATTTATTTATTTATTTACTCACATTTGTTTACTGGGAAAGTCCACTGGGTCAAGATAGCCCATTTTCAGTGGAGGCCCGGGGAGAAAAGCTCCAACACAGAAATTGGTACACATTACAACAAATTTTAAGAAAATCACAATAAAAGAATACAAAAATTGGGTTACTGCTTAAACGAAAAAACAATTTAATATAGATTCTTAGTTGAAGGTTGGGCATCAGGCTGGCACCTTGGCACTGTAAAAATCGATCTGCCAATCATTAGCGGACCGGAGTTCCACTGTGGTGACCCCTAACCGGGAAAAGCCAAAAGAAAAACAACAGCTAGAAAGAGTCTACTGAGAATAATAAAAATACATGTGAATTATATTACAATCAGGAAATATAATGAGTCAGGAGAGGGAGAGATTAAAGAATGGAATAATAGAAATACCAGGAAGGAGTTAGTCATGCATAGAGGGAGCATTCAGAGACATAGAATGAGAAACTGAGTAGACTTGGTGGATAGTGTAGAATAGAGGATAGAGGAAAGAGGGGGAGGAAGTATTAGAGAAGGAAGGGAGATAGGAGATTGATGGGGCAAGTGACAAGAGGGGGAAGAGATGGTGGGGAAATAAGGGGGAGGAGGTTTTGGCAGATAGAGAAGAAGAAAGAAGAAAGGGTGGGAAGGGAAGAGCAATGGAGATAAGGGAGAGGAGAAGGAAGTTAAGGTCTAGGGTTTTGTGGGAAGAGATTAGGTGATGGCAGTTTGTGCAACACCACAGTTACATAACCACGTGGAGAGAAGGTGGTTATGTAAAGCACTTTTAAAGTTGGTGGGCAGCTGCTGTAGACATACAGAGGGAGGAAGGTTGTTCCAGGTTTTGGAAACATTCCAGGAGTACAAGAATTTGGTTGCTGATAGTTTTGGTTTATGAGTTTTGAGAAGAAACTGGTGTTCAGATTGTAGGGTTCTAAGTGGGTTGTATAGAGTGAGGAGGGAGCTAAGGGCAGGGCAGTCTTGTGGCTTGTAAATCAGTGTGCGTGTGGTAGTGAGCTGTAAGAGAAGTATATAGTAAAGGAGTTCTAGTCATTGTAGTTCTTTTAGGGCTAAACAGTGGTGAGAAGAGTGAGAGCTGTTGGCTGCGAATTTAGCAGTTTTGTTATAACAAGACTCTAGTTTTGATAACAGTGAAGAATGTGGGTTAGTTAGGTCGGGAGCACCATAAGTGAGAGACGGCAAGAGACAGGGAAGAGCTAGGGTACGTTTGGAGGAGAGAAAGAGAAACTTTAATGCTTGTAGAGAAGCCCAAGATTTTTGTGCGTTTTGTTGCTATTGTTTTGAAAGTGAAGACTGAATTTGAGGTTTTCGTCGATTATTATGCCCAGCAGTTTTGTATGTGTAACTAACTCGATCTTGGTTGAGTTAAGAGATAAAATATCAAAGGAGAGTTTATTAATTGGTGAATTTTTCTTGGGGGTAAATATCATGAGTTTAGTCTTTTTGGGATTTAAGGAGAGGTGATTTTCAAGAAGCCATTCTTCCACAGTGAGAAAGGCTGTTTGGGTGGAATGCCTGAGAGTATTTGTTTTTGGGGCTGAACAGATAATAGTAACATCCTCTGTATACTGGACAAGTGAGCCCTGTTTGATAACTTGGTGGAAGTTATTAATGAAAATATTGAATAGAAGAGGGCCTAAAATAGAGCCTTGTGGCACACCTGTGGGGTTATGTATAAAGGCTGAAATTGAATTTTGCCATCTAACGGCATGCTCCCTGTTGAAAAGATAGCTTTTGAACCAGTTAATGGAGTGGGGAGAGAGAGACCTATTTTAGACAGCTGGGACAGGAGTAAGGGGTGAGAGACAGTGTCAAAGGCTTTTCATAAGTCTAAATAAAGGGCAAAGACAAAATTTCCTGAGTCGCGGGCTTTATTTCCTGTGTCTAGGAAGGAAAGTAATGCAGAAATAGTACTAAGACCTGGGAAGAACCTAAGCCTTGTTGGGGAATGAATGTTGTACTGAAGCAGGTAGTCTAGTAGTTGTTTTTGTAAACATTTTTCAAGAATTTTGGAGATAGGGGAAAGTATAGCGATAGGACGGACGTTTGAGATGTCATTAGAGGAGCCACGTTTGTGAAGTAGTAGGATGACAGCTTTTTTCCAAAGGTCAGGGACATGAGATTCTTGTATAGATCTGTTAACAAGGATGCTAATAGGATATGCCACTGAGTCTACAGCAAGTTTTAGAAACATGGGAATAATTTCATCGGCTGCACTGCAGCATGGTTTTAATTTTAAAAGGAGTTTTTGATGTAGGAGGTAGGCATGGGCAAGAGAGTGAATTGCGGATAGGTATCTATGTGAGTGTAATCTGCAGGGGTATTGTGAGAGTTTGGGGAGGAAAAAGGAAGAGTGTGATTAGAAGAGTCAGTAAAATTATGAGAGGAGAGAGAAGAGAAGGAGAGTGAGAATTAGAGGAAGCATTCTGAGGGAGAGGAAGGATGAAGGAGGCAGTAATATTGGCAAAAGTGTCGATAAAGTAGCTGTTGACTAGGCTGGCTATTTGTTCAGGTGACTTGTCAGGGTGTGAGCATGGGTTGGGTTTGGAGCTGTGGTTCAGAAGTTTATTAACAGAGGACCAGAAAGATTTGGAGTTATTTGCTCTGTTATTTTGCAGGTTCCAGAAGAACTGCTGTTTGTACTTGGAATGGATGAGTTTTTTTAACTTGGTTGCAGAGTTCTCTATAGAGTATAAGGTCTGTGTTATTGTTAGACTTCAGCCAGCATTTCCATTGCTTGTCCCCTGTTATTCATGGTATCTTTAGTGGCTTTTGTTAACCAGGGGGCATGACTAGCTTTGATCCTTTTATTTCTAGTGGGGACTAGGCTATCTAATATTGCTAGAAAGGTAGTATTGAAATAGAGGAGGGCCTCAACTAAGGGGAGGAATTTGAGAATAGTCCAGTTAATATTAGTGAGGATGTTGTTAAAAGAAGTGGGATTGAACTTAGATGTTTTGATGTTTTGGGATAGATGAGCTGGCATGGATTGCAAAGGCAGGGAGGTGGTCACTATGAGAGTTGGGTAGGGACCCAAAAGTGATGAACTTTAAGGGATCTGAAACTAAGATCCAGTCTAGGATGGATCCAACCTTAGTTCTATTGTATCTGGTGGTGGATGTGAAGAGCTGGGTGAAGTGGAGTGAAGTTTTTATGGTGCGGGAGATCCAAGACAAGACATCTTCTAAAATAGGGATATTACTTCCAGGAGGGATGTATAGGACAATTGTACATAGTTTCTTGGAGTGGTTGATGTCAAGAAAGGAGATTAGGATGTCTACATAATGGAACTGAGGGATGTGGTCATTGAATTAACTTAGAGTGAGAGAAGTGGGGTAGAATATGGTTACTCCCCCTCCTTTTTTATGTAGCATGTCAGCTCTAGGTAGATTAAAGTTTGGAGGGAGAAGTTCAGAGTCCTGAACAGATGGTTTTAACCAAGTTTATGTGGTAGCAAGGATGCCATTTTTATTTTGGGAGAGCCAGACATATGGCTGAGAAGTTTTCTTGCACAGGCTTTGGAAGTTTATGGTAGATAGGTGAAGTGACTTAGATTTATTGGAGTAGATGGAATTATGGCTGTAAGACCTTGTGGGCCCAGGACTGGGATGGATGTCTCTGGAGTGGATAAGGTTGGATATAGTGGGATAAAGGTGATGGCAGGGGGAAGAAAGTGTAGAGTACATGTAGTGTATGAGGTAGAAGTTGGAATTAGATGAGTAGTAAAGTGGCAAATATGTTTGGAGGAAGTAACTCTTAAAGCACAGGATGTCATTATGAAGGAAGAGGCTAGGACCTACATTTGAGTAAGATTTTAGAATGGGGGGTGTGAAGGATTGGATTAAGGAATTTAATTTGGGAGGGGGGATAGTGGTTGTATAGTAGTGGATTTTGAGAGGGTGAAAAGAAGTACTGCCACTGTGAATGGTAGTAGTGTTTGCTGAATGTGAAGCAGCATGGTAGAAATAGAAGTATGTTAGAGAAGGAAGTGGATGTGAAGGGGGCATGGTGGTAGGGAGGCTGATGGGAAGGGGGAGTGGTTAGAACAGTATAAATCAAATGATAGTGGGGGTGGCTGGGAATGGGGGTAGGGTAGGAGAGTGGAGTGAGCTCGAGCATAATGAGGGTGAATGGAGCCAGTTAGCCCAGAGAAGGAGCTAAGGGAGGACTAAAAGAAAAAAAACAATTTGTCAATAGTGCATGGAAGTTGGGTTAAGAGCTTGGCAGTGGGGGGGGGGGGGGGTTAAGACAAAAAAAGAAAGAAAAGAGAAGGCTCCAACTATCGGGGCACTGAAGGCTAGAGCTGGAAATTTCTGGTAAGCACCTGAAAAATGCAGCAGGTTAAACAGAAGGAAATGATTGCAGGAGTGGATAGAAGCGAATGAGTAGTCTGCAGAAGTTGAGAAAGCTGAAGGAAGGTAACAGTGGGGAGTGGGGTGGGTCGGATAGTTCTTTCTGGTGATGTGTGGTCACTATAGGGTTCTAAAGCAATGTTTAAACACAATTTGCAAAAGTTAGACTACAGAGTTTGTAGAGAAATGTACAGATGTCTTAGGCAGAAATAAACTGTAGAGGAAGGCAGTGGAGGGTTCGTAGGTTATTTCCAGCAGTCAGTCATAAGAAACTATAAATTATTAGGATCATGTCACACTAGAATAAAAGTAAATTGCCTCCATGCACATGTACTTGAAATAAATAGGAAGTGTGAATGATACTGGACTCTATTTTTTGTAGTTTTTGGCAGGCTTTAATGTTATTTTTCAACTTATCGCACATTAATTTCCCAGGTTTTAGTCTTTTCTTTCTCATATATATATATATATATATATATATATATATATATATATATATATATATATATATATATATATATATATATATATACACACACACACAGTGGATATAAAAAGTTTACACACACCTGTTAAAATGCTAGGTTTTTGTGATATAAAGAAATGAGACTACAATAAATCATTTCAAAACTTTTCCCACCTTTAATGTGACCTATAACCTGTACAATTCAAAACAAACAAATCTGTTAGGGGAAAAAATATAAAAAATAAAAAATGTACAATATGATGGTTGCATAACTTTGCACACCCTTAAACTAATACTTTGTTGTGTGTGCACACCCTTAAACTAATACTTTGTTGAACCACCTTTTGATTTAATTACAACATTTAGTCTTCTTGGGTACACACCTGCCATCAATAAAGAGACCCTGATTAACCCCAAATAAAGTTCAGCTGTCCTAGTAGGATTTTCCTGACATTTACTTAGTTGCCTGTTACAGGAAACGCCATGGTTCACAGACAGCTTACAAAGCATCAAAGGGATCTCATTGTTGAAAGGTATCAGTCAGGAGAAGGGTACAAAACATTTTCCACATCATTGGATATACCATGGAACACAGTGAAAACAGTCATCAAAAAGTGGAGAAAATATGGGACAACAGTGACGTTGCAAAGAAATGGACATCCCTCCAAAACTGATGAAAAGACAAGATGAAAACTGGTCAGGGAGGTTGCCAAGAGACCAACAGCAACACTGAAGGAGCTGCAGGAATTTCTGGCAAGTACTGGTTGTGTACTACATATGGCAACAATCTCCCATACTCTCCATATGTTTGGACTATGGGGTAGGGCTGCAAGATGGAAGCCTTTTCTTACACAGAAAAACATCCAGGACTGGCTACAATTTGCAAAGTATTACATCAGGTCTCCCAAAAGCATGTGGGAAAATGTGTTATGGTCTGATGAGACCAAGGCTGAACTTTCTGGCCACAATTCCAAAAGGTATGTTTGGAGTAAAAATAACACTTCGCATCAACAAAAGAACACCATACCCATGGTGAAGCATTGTGGTGGCAGTATCATGCTTTGGGGTTGCTTTTCTTCAGCTGGAACTGGGGCTTTAGTCAAGGTGGAAGGAATTATGAACAGTTCCAAATACCAGTCACTTTTGGCCCAAAACCTTCAGGCATCTGCTAGAAAGCTGAAGATGAAGAGGAATTTTACCTTTCAACATGACAATGAACCCAAGTATACATCCAAATCAACAAAAGAATGACTTCACCAGAAGAAAATTAAAGTTTTGGAATGGCCCAGCCGGAAACCCAGACCTAAATCCAATAGAAAATCTGCGGGTGACCTAAAGAGGGCTGTGCACAAGAGATGCCCTCACAATCTGACAGATTTGGAGCAGTTTTGCAAGGAAGAGAGGGCAAATATTGCCAAGTCAATATGTGCCATGCTGATAGACTCCTACCCAAGATGACTGAATGCTGTAATTAAATCAAAAGGTGCTTCAACAAAGTATTAGTTTAAGGGTGTGCACACACAACAATATATTAGTTTAAGGGTGTGCACACTTATGAAGCCAGTGTATTGTGTTTGTTTTTTATTTAATTATTTTTGTTTTTCAATTGAATCGTACAGGTTATAGGTCACATTAAAGGTGAGAAAAGTTTTGAAATTATTTATTGTGGTCTCATTGTTTTATATCACAAAACCCTGGCATTTTAACAGGAGTGTGTAAACTTTTTAAATCCACTGTATATATATATATATATATATATATATATATATATATATATATATATATATATATATATATATATATATGTGTGTGTGTGTGTGTGTGTGTGTGTGTCTATTCTTCTTGCTGCTTGGCTGTGGCTAAAAAGATACAATTTATTTTACTCTGGTCCCCTTCCCACAAACATACAAACCAGCAAATAAACAAGTATGGAAAGTAGAAGTGAGTCAGACCCATGAACAACAATGGTCCCTTTCTGACATTTCACAAGCAGACAAGGTAAGTGAGGATTAATGTTTCAGATAATATTTCAGAGGTGGTATTTCAGTTTTATATCAGTTAGGAAGAAAGCAGGATAGCATATAACTTTAGTAAGTGGATAAGACAAGCTCTCTTGTATTTTTTAACCCTACTACAAATCCACTGACAAAGTATCTAAGGGGTAGGTGCCAAAGTATCTGATAACAGGAAATGTATCTTTGTTTTCTTTACATAGATGACTGTCTAAGGAGCTGAATGAGGATCTCTTGGTGGCGAATGAACATGTTTAAAAACTCACCTATGATTTGAGGCTGAGTTATTAATGTCACCTTCAGCTATGAAGATAAATCATAACAACCCCAATGTGTTTCTCTTCTCACCAGAAAGAAAACAGTAGTACATTATCTTAAGTTATCCAAACTTAGGAATGTGAAAGTAACACAGAGTCAGGTCCATAGTAAATTAAAACCATAACACAGTTTTCTATTTATTATATATGGTACATCCTAACTTCCCCTTTTTCTGCCACTTTGTAGATTTTTTTTTTAATTTTTTGTTGGCAGGGAAATGTAGCTAGCTAATGATCAAATGCTTGCACTCCTTTTAAGTAATGCTGGATGCAAGGTTACGTTCCTTAACTAGAGAGTGATAGCTGCTAATATGACACAGCTGGTCATATCAATTTTCTGAAAGATAAAGGTTTTAGCAAAAAAAAAATATATACAGATATATATATATATATATATATATATATATATATATATATATATTGCACTGTTCAACAAGTTTTCCAAGACAAAATGGTCATATTACTGTGGTCAAGTCTCTCATTAGTCACATAATATTCTCAGGATTGTTTACTGAATTAATTTATTTAATTCTTGGGGGTGTATGGATCAGTACCCATGTCAAGAAGGCAATCCTGTGAGTGATGGAATTAACTGTTTGCAGAATGTACGTGATAAAAGGAATGACACACTTTTCTAGCTTGAAAACATTTTAGCTCTTTATGATCTTTTGGGATCTGAACAGTGGAGATGGTCCTAAATATATTACTCATTGAAAAGCTTGGAGAGGATTTTCCAAGCTACCACTGCTACTGTAAGTCAAAGAGGACAGTTGGAGAACCTTGCTCCATGGGTTACCCAAGACCGAATGGTAAGGTGCTGAGTGCCAGACCAGGATCAAATTGTTGAGTGTAAAATCATACTTAGCATCATAGGATAGTGACTGCATAACAATGGGTAGTGCCACAAAGTTCACAAGACAACTTGTTGAGCAGAGGATCATGGTAATTACTGAGAATAAGTTTCTGAGCAAATGATGAAATCAAGGATGAAGTAAATTGTCAAACAGAGGACTGTGAGCTCAACAGATAATAATTTGTTGACATCAGGTCCATTCACAGGATTAAATGCAAGATGGTGATCTTATATTTGGAGCTAAAGATATACTGCTGAGCAAAGCAATTCAGGATTTAAAAATAAGTGTTTGAGCAGGGGACCCTTTTCACAATTACATCCAAGTTGTCTACTGCAGGACCGTGGCCAGAATGAAAGGTAATTTGTTGTGCACATAATCATTCCTGGAATCAAAGGTGAGCTACGGAGAACATGCCATGGTCAGAGGTGAAGATTTTGGAGAGTGAACCATGCTTAAAGGACAGCTATTAACAGTAGGACTATGACTATGGTCAACGGTAAACTTTTAAGAGTAGGGACATGTTCAAGACAGAAGGCAAATGTTTGAATGTAGAGCCATGATCTGTTGGAAGATGAGCCATTGTACAGGACCATACCCATAAACAAAGGCAATGTGTTATATGTAAGGGCACATAAACAATAGAACGTATTCCATACTGAGCTAAAGGACACTTTAATTAGCTCCTCATCAAGGACATAATTCCTTGATAAGCCATTGTACAGGACCATACCTATAAACAAAGGCAATGTGTTATATGTGAGGGCACATAAATAATAGAACATATTCCTTACTGAGCTAAATGACACTTTAATTATCTCCTCATCAAGGACATAATTCCTTAGAAGGAACCATTAACATGATACACTGAAGCAAAAAACTTGACAGTGATTCACTTCTCTCAGCTTTAAATCACGTCTCTCAAGATCCCTAAATATGAATTTCCGGATCCCTTCAATAAAAACAAGACAATGATACTTCTTCAGTTGATACTCTGAAAAAGTAGTTCTGCCCTCTTAAGGTAAGGGGTAGGTATACTAGTAACATACCTCTACAATTTATACTATCTAAGGGACTGCATCTAGTGAATCACTGGCTCTCTGACAACATGAGGGGCTGTTAATTAAGAGGGACGCCTACTGCTGAGATGCCTGTTTAATACACAAGAAATGCTCCACTTTGCACTAATTCTAAGAAACTCAGTTCTAGCAGAATGTGTGCTTTAGTACGACTTTCAAGGTTGAGTCAGCATTTGTATAGCTCAGCTGAGCATAAACTTCTAAGCATGTCTGTGACCCCAAACTTGGCAAACTAGGAAGGAAGGAAAAAAATGCTCCATACTGAAAACAAATGCTCCTTGAAATCCATCTGACCGATTTAAGGTAACAAAGTATGTCACATGGGCATCTGCTAGTTATAAATATATACTAGCAAATCTCACAATGTACTTTGTACAGACGTTTGTATCATACAGGTCCTTACCATAGAGTTCTAGGAAGAACACAAGCTAAACTGTCTGAGATGTCAGGAAAACCAAACATCAAGCACAACAGCACAAGGCTAATTCACACAGTCATTTCTTGCCCACATTTGAAAACAGCCAAACCTGCATGACAAGATGTATATAGTTTTGAAACTGTATACCTCAGAGGAAGAAAAATGTAATTCTGATTATGTCTGTATCAAGAGTGATGGATTGTTGTAATTGATATGGTAGAAAAGAAGAAAGTAAATATGAAAGAAGAGGTTTTGCTAAATGTCAGTACAGCTTTCTCCACCATAATGTATGTAAGTTATTGTACCATCAGTTCTGGGATAGCAACACCCTTGACAGGATCACCATGAAAATAAGATGTACACACTAAAAGGGTTAATAAGCCTTGAATGAATAGCAAGTGTCTTGTTTTGCTTTCAAGCAGCGGTTCCTCTGATATTATAATTGTGCTAAATAACAGAATTGTGACACCCACATTGTTGTTAACAAAGAAGGTCTCCTCCACAAAGAGCCCTTATGCTGTACCCAGCAGACTTCCATCTCCCCAATACAGAAGTG